>NW_006922438.1:152617-161242 GCF_000298275.1 Orycteropus afer afer
GAGGAGTGGCTGGTGGGTTTGAACCGCCAGCTTTCTGGTTAGCAGTCAAGTGCTTTAGCCACTATGCTACCAGAGCTCCCAAAATATATCATTAGATAAAGATAAATAATTCAAAGAAAATCATACAGGAGGAAGAAGCAAGGTTAGTTGGGGTGTTTAGGAGAACCCTTTTTAAAACAATCCTGAATAAAATGAGGGAGGGGAGGCATTTGGCTGAAACACTTACTTGAGTAATTTTTTCTGAAGAGGTTTAAGGATCTACTTTGGTTGCCCCATGTCCAGGCTGGCATAGGGTAATTAGATATGAGTTCTTCAGTTCCACAGCCTGTCTTAGTTTCCTTTGTTGAAGTCCAATTCCAAGCCTGTTTTCCTCCACTGTTCTGCTTCTTTTATCTCTTCAAAACCTAAAATTGTTTTCTTTTAATTTAAATACCTAATGAAAGTTCTGTAGAATAGATATTTATCATTTTGATCTGAAGACCAAAGCCTTTATTTCACTCAGGGAAGTTTTCAATTATAATTTATTTGATTATCTCTTCTATTTGTTTCCATTTATTAAAGGTGTCTTATCTCATCAATAATAAAATTTACACTTGAGCCCAGGGCTCAATTCCCTCTAAGACCCTTAAGGGACTTTTCCATCTGCAGTTGTCAGTTTTTCTCATCTTCAGCTTCTCTACTTGCACTTTGGTTTTAACATATAAAATAGGTTTCCAGTTTCCACCATCATAAATGCCCTCTAATTGTATTTTGTCATTCACATACAAAATTAAATAATGTCATTTCTTCCATATCACATTTTTTGCATCCAATATACTTTAGTCTGACTTCTTAACATATCTCTTTTTAAGTTTATCAGTGAGTTTCTAGTTACAAAATCAAGGTATTTTCAGCCATATTTGTATTTGATACACCAAACATTTAGTGCTGTTTTTTCCCTTTTTCTTCTGCCTTCTGTGACACCTTCTGGAAGATCTGTCTTAAATTTATCTGCAGGTTTTTCTTCTTTCATTCTACTCAAATAGTGGCTTTCCTGGGGTTTTATTTTTATTTTTTCTTCTCTTCACTTTAAATTCCCCCTGGGCCAATATGTCTAATCCTATGAATTCAAATGGACAATTATGACTTTCAAATTTATAGTCCTTTAGAGTAACTCTGCTGAACGCCAGCAACCTCTTGAAATACTTTTGTGTCCTATAGACAATTGGAAATAATAGATAAAAAATGGAAACGGCTCCCTAGAGTCTTTCCCTGCAACCAAACATAAGTCTTCATGACTAATACTTTTCTCCAGCCACTCTTCCAAATGACCACCAGGGTCTATTTCATATTTCCCTGTTTCAAAAGCCCAAGTCCAAAAGACACTAAATTATTCTAACTACTACAAAATTAATAATACTTAAAACCTTCCACTTTTCTCCAATCACATCTCCAAAGGCCTACCTCACTTGGGAAACTGTAATGTACTCATAGTTGATCTTCCATTGTCCACTATTGATTTCTTATATTTCATGCTGTATGGTGGCCATGGGCAATAGCCTCAAGGATAATCTAAAACACAAAACTGACCATATCAATCTCTGCTAAAATATTCTCAACTCTTCACTAGTGTCTTCAAGTTAAAAATATGAATTATTTAACATGTTACACAAGTCTCCTGTTGATTATTTTACTGTCAATCTCTATAATCTCATCTCTTATTATTATACCTTTAAATATAATTTGTCTTTGTATTGAATGTTTCTGAATCGGCAATGTTTGCACTTGTTTCCATGTCTTTAAGCATGATGTTATATCCACCTGGCATTCTCTCCTCTCTTCAATGCCTGGAACCTTGTCTAGGCATAGACCAGTAACTTGAAATTTTCCTAAAGTATTATGAGACTGAAGGAGGAGTCTGGCAGCTCCATGATTGTGATATAGTTTATTAAGGGCTTACTGACCAAGGCTGGTGCTTGGGCAGTGGCAGGTTTGACTTGAGTCTCTGTGTCCCCCAGAGGGAGGCAGGGACTTTTACAACCCTGGTAAACGATGCTAGGGCTCTAGACAACCAAGACCATTCTGGTAGGTGTTAACGTAACAGTGACTCAGCAGCAGAGGAGGAGCCAAGAGGGTGGACTAGGCAGATACACTCTCTGCCAGAACCTCTGCAACAAAGACTTGATAAAACAAGGGGAACAGCTGTGGGTGACAATCGTTTATCCCAGAGCTTCAAAGGAAAGGATAAAGAAGTAGATCAAATGCTAATAATAATACGAGACTGAATGGAAATAGTGAACAAGAAACGGCAAACTACCACCCAACACAGTACAGCCATTTTGAGTTATTACAAGCAGAATTCTGATTGGAACAGGAATCAGATAGCTGACTCTGCTTGGCTAGGACTGCATGCACCAACACCCACATCAGTAATCAGGTGAACAGAGAAGTGTGTCCGCCCTCCTTACCTTGCAAAACCTACCTGTTGGATTGTCAAACTCCTCCCACTGCCAGTGTTTTTTTTTTTTTTTTTTTTTTTAATCTTTCTGCTTACTTCTTCCATATTGTGCCCCCTTTTCTACATTTTATTCCTCTCCTCTTTATTTTTCATCTTCTTCCCTTGCCATTTATCTTTTTTTGGGGGACAGGGGGATCCTGAAGAGTGGGAGTCCCACCCACCCATGTGATTAGCACCATCTGCTCTGCCCCTCCCCGGCCAAGGGTTTGCACTCCCATGGAGTGAGCACTGTACTCCTGTGCAGTAATGTTTGGTGGCTGGCACTTTGCTAATATTGTGCTTTTTTTTTTTTTTTTTTCATTTTCCTGTCCTCTTAGCTTTCCCTCTTCTCCCCAGTGTTTTACTCTTCTCTTTTTCTTTTTTCTTCCTCTTCACCCCCTTTTTTATCCCATGAGGTGGGTGGCAGCTCCCCACCATTGTCAGCGGCACCTGCCCCAATCCCTCCACGGATGGTGCTGAATGCTTCCCCAGAGTTAACTCCACATTCCTGCCACAGCTGTGTTTGGTGGCTAACAATTATGCCAGCATTTTTTTCTCTCTCCCCTTTTTCCCATCTTCTCAATTCTTCCTTCTTTTCCTATTCTTTGTTTTCCTTCCTATTCCCCCACCACCAATTTTTTCCTTACTATTTTGATACAGCTGAGTGAGTGCTCCCCCCCCCCACCTCTGTATTCAGTAGCGCTACCTCTGGCCCTCCATATTCAGTGGTGCATGCTCCCAAGGAGCCAGGGCCACAATTGGCCATGACTGTGTATGGTGGTTAGCACAAGATATGCAAATCTTTTCTTCTTTCTATTTTCCTTTTCCCCCTTTTTTTCCCATCTTATATCTCACCTTCCCCCTTTTTTTTTCTTTTCCTTTTTTTCCTCCTTTACCCCTACTTTTCTTTATTTCTATATTTCCTCAGAAGTTGGGAGCCACCAACTCTAACTATTCCCTCCTCACTTGCTTACCCACCCATTTGGCAAGTGCTACCACCTGCTCAAGCACCAATGGATCAATGACATGTGGTGGCCAACACCCGACCAGCCTAACCTCAGCTGCTCTGCACTATTAGTGATTAGAGACTTGCCTACATAACCACCACCTGCTATTAAATATAACTAGAAACAGGCATGACTACCCCAGTGCTGCCAAACTAGCAACCAGAGTAACACACTTGCCCTGATGCCTGGATATATTAAAATGAAACCAAACATCAGGGGGAAGCAAACCCACATAAATCAGCAAATTAATACAATAACACCATGATCTCTTGAAGACAGCAGACAACTTCCAATCATACACACACACGTACACACACACACACACACACACACACAAAACAGGACAAGATGGCTCAAGTCAACAAAATACAGGGCCAGAATCTTCCAGAGGCAGAAATGCTATTGGAACTATGTGATAAGGAATGCAAAGAATTATATTCAGGTGCCTTCAATGAATTGAGAGAAAATTTGAGTAAACCATAGACAAAATCAAGGAAAACATATAAGAACAAATTGAAAAGATAAGTAGAAAAATAGAAACCATAAAAAACTGCAAATAGAATTCCTGCAAATAGAGATTAATACTAAAGTTTCAGAAATAGATAATGCATTAGAAAGACGAAGGAGGGGAATTGAATAAATAGAACACGGACTTAGTGATATTGAATAAATCTCTTAGTACTAATCTGTTAGAGGAACACTCAGAGAAAATAACAAAAATAAATGAAGAGAGCCTAATGATGATATGAGTCACCATGAAAAGAATAACTTATGTATGATCAGAATTCCAGAACAGCAGGAGGCAACAACACACTAACAAAATTGTAAAAGATTTGTTGAAAGAAAACGTCCCTAACATCATGAAAGATGAGAAGAAATTCATTCAAGAAGCTCCATGACTCCCAAAGAGGAGAGGCCCCAAAAGACAATCATCAAGACATATAATAATCAAACTTTCCAAAATCAAAGACAAAGAAAAAATCCAAAAAGCAACTCTGGAAAAATGAAAAGTTACCAATAAAAGAGAACCAATAAGACTAAGTTTTGATTTCTCAGCAGAAACCATGCAGACAAGAGGGCAATGGGATGACATATAAAACCCTGAAACAAAAAAAAATTGCTAACCAAGAATTATATATCCATCAAAATTATGCCTCAAATAGGATGTCAAAATTAAGTCATTTCCAGATGAACAGAAACTGAGGGAATTTGCCAAATATAGACCCAACTTGGATACATGCTAAAGGGACTTCTTTGGACAGAAAACTAACAACAGCAGATAACAACTGGAGAGAGATGCACATAACAACATCAATCAAAATACAACGCAGATATAGAGTATCAAAAATAAAATAAAACTACAAGAGTAGAAATAGGGAACCAGAGATGTCAATTTGTAAGCAATGATATCTACAAAGGTAAAAGAGGGAATAAATAGTGTAGTTACAGAACTTCCAAATGGAGAGGAAATCAAGATGATATATAAATAGAACAGAATGCTCTAAACTAGGGAAGATAATGATAAATTACAGGGTAACCTCGAAGAAAACCTTCTCATCAAAACAAAAAAGAACAAAATCATAAAGTCTCAGTAAACACTAAAATAGTGTTTGCAACAACAAAAGAAATGATAAGAAAATCCATAAATGGACTCAGCACAGAAAAATATTTTGAATAAAGAAATCATCAATATCACAAAAAAGGAAACACAACAGAATGACAGCAATATATTCACACCTATTGATAAATACACTAAATGTTAATGGATTAAATGTACCAGTCATGAGACAGAGAGTAAAAGAATGGATAAGAAAACATGACTCATATGCTGTCTACAAGAAACACGCCTTAGACACAAAGACAAAAATAAGCAAAATATCAAAGGATGGAAAAATATACATAAAGCAAATGGCAATCACAAAACAGCTGGAGTCACATTATTAATTTCTAACAAAATAGGTTTTAAGGCAAAAACCAGCAAAGGAGACAAGAAGGACATTACATAATTATTAAGAGGTCAATCCAACCAGAGGACATAACCATAATAAATATCTATGTACTTAATGAAAAACTTCAAAATACATCAATCAAACTTTACCAGAATTGAAAAGAAGAATAGGCAATTCCACAATAATTGTAGGAGACATGCTGGAGGCACTTAACTTGTCTATGCCAAGAAATTTGGAAGACAGCTGCTTGACCAACTGGTTGGAAAAGTTCCATATTTGTACCCATTCCAAAGAAAAGTGATCCAATAGAATGTAGAAATTCTCAAACAATTTCATTAAAATCACCTGCAAGTAAAATCTTGCTGAAGATAATTAAAAAATGGTTGCAGCAGCATATTGACAGGTAATTTCCAAAAATGCAAGCTGGATTCAGAGGAGGACATGGAACTAGGGATATCATTGCTGATGTCAGATGTATCTTGGCTACAAGCAAATTAACACCAAAAACATATTTACCTGTGTTATGTTGACTATGCAAAGGCATTCAACTGTGCAGATCATAACAAATTGTAGACAACATTGAGAAGAATGGGAGTTCCAGAACATTTGATGTGCTCGTGAGGAAACTGTACATGGACCAGGATTCTCACATTTGACTAGAGCAAGGGGATACTGGATGGTTTAAAATCAGGAAGTGAGTTTTTCCAGGTTGTATCATTTCACCATACCGTATTTATTCAATCTGTATGCTGAGCAAATAATCTGAGAAACCAGACTATATGAAGAAGAACGTGGTATCAGGAATGCAGGAAGACTCATTAACAACCTGCCATATACAGATAACACAACCTTGCTTGCTGACAGTGAAGATGACTGAAGCACTTACTGATGAAGATTAAACACTAGAGTCAGCAGTATGGATTACATCTCAATGTAAAGAAAATGAAAATCCTCCCAACTGGACCAATAAGCAGAATCATGATAAATGGAGAAAAAATTAAAGTTGTCAAACATTTCATATTACTTGGTTCCACAATCAACACCTATGGAAGCAGCAGCCAAGAAATCAGACAACGTATTGTTGTTGTTGTTGTTGTGTGCCATTGAGTTGGCCCCAACTCATAGCGACCCCTCCTTGGGTTTCTGAGGCAGTATCATTACAGAAGTAGATTGCCCAAACTTTCTTCTGAGGAGTGGCTGGTGGGCTTGAACTACCAGCCTTATGGTTAGCAGTCAAATGCCTTAGGCACTATGCTACCAGACCTCCTAATGTATTACACTGGGTAAATCTGCTGCAAAAACCCTCTTTATAAAGAGTTTGAGAACATAAATGTCTCTCTGAAGACTAAAGTGCACTTAACCCAAGCCATGTTGTTTTCTATAGCCTCATAAGCATGTGAAAGCTGGACAATGAATAAAGAAGACCAAAGAAGAGTTGATGCTTTTGAGTTGTGTTGTTCACAAAAAATACGGAAAGTCCCATGGACTGCCAGAAGAATGAACAAATCTGTCCTGGAACAAGTGCAGCCAGAATGCTTCTTGGAAGAGAGAATGGCCAGATTTTGTCTCACCTACTTTGGGCATGTCGTCAGAAGAGACCATTCTCTGGAGAAGGATGCCATGCTTGGTAAGGTGGAGGGTCAGTTAAAAAGGGGAAGGTGTTCAACAAGATAGATTGACATAGTGGGTGCAGTGATAGGCTCAGGTATATCAGTGATTGTGAGGCAGGCACAGGCCTGAACAGTGTTTTGTTCTGTTCTACAGAGGGTTACTATGTTTTGGAGCTGACTCGATGGCATCTAATAACAACTACAAGAGGGGTGAGAGCAGAAGAGAGGGTTAATTACCAACTAGAGGGTAGACACATATTAACTTGGGTGAAAGGAAATTCAATATACAAGGGGAATGTCAGCACAAAATGATCAAGGCAGTGGTAGACATAGGGAGAATAAAATGAGTGAACGGCAACAAAGGTAAATACTATTATACAAAATCGTACAAGAGCGTAACAGTAATCTATGAGTGGATACATAGAGAGACAAACTGAAAAGGGCAGAAAGGTCAAGGTGACCACACCCACAAATATATATAGGTTTGACAGAATATTTCTACATATGTATTTATATGTGCTACAAATATATCCATGAAATATAGTAGAACATTCAGTGGTAACATTATGAAAACCTCTTAGTCATAACCAAACACCTTTAGAGAATGAGTTTCTAGGCATAGGCCTTAGGATCATAGTCTTGGGTGACACTAAGGTCAATTGGTATAATGTAGTCCACAAAGACAATGTTCTACATCCTCGTTTGGTGAGTAGTGACTGAGGTCTTTACAGCTTGTGAGAAGCCACATGTCATTTTGCAAAAACTCAACGTGCAGAATCATAGAATATGATTTGTCATTCAACAAGTATAGTTATACTAACAGGAGGCAGAATTAAATGGATTATTTCCATCTACCTATAAAATAATGACAAATGCTCTTGAAAGGATCAGCCTGCTGAGGTAATGCCTGTAGGCATGAAAAATATGACAACATATAATAAACTGAATTTTTTAATACTGTAAAATAAGTCTCTCTCCCCCCTCTCTCTGTCTCTGTCTCTGTCTCTCTGTCTCTCTCTCACACACACACACATACACACAGCTTGCGTTCTAACAAACATACTCCTCACTAGTATCTCTTTAGTGTTTTAGGTTGTTGGTAATTTTATCTTTAGTGCTTTTTATTTCTGTGGGAAGAATGGGCTTTCGAAGTAAATAAATAAAACTGGTCAGATGAGTTTTTATGTATTTTATATCAAGCTAAAGATCATTTTGTTTTCCACCTTAACCAATTCAATATAGAAGCAGTTTCCCAATCACAAAGGTATGGGGGTAGTATCCAAAAGTAGTGTTTACAGAGTACCTGCTGGTGAATATTTAAACAAAATATTGATCTTAGAATGCAAATGGAATAACACATTGATCTAGGAAGAACAAAGTGGCAGAGAGAGCATTAAAAACAGGTGGGGAGATGAGCCTTAACAAGAAAGAAGACTGAAAAGGTCAACGATTTTAAGGTGAATTTGATGGAATTCTGACCAGATAGTCTGAATTTAAAAGTATATGACAAAGTCTTTAGCAGATAATAAAATATGATGGTTTTGAAGAAAACAATGAAGGAGGCAAAAGGACTAAAGTTGGTG
>NW_006922438.1:161662-162988 GCF_000298275.1 Orycteropus afer afer
AAGATATGTTCTATAAGAAAATTTCAGAATCGTAGAAAATCTCAAGACATACTGACAACAACAGAATGTAATAAGATTCTCTAAAGCAAACAAGTCAACTGTGGTTCCCCAATTGCACACCATATCCTTATGAATCCTTCTGAAACATACTTATTATCTATTAACCTGGAAAGAATTCTAGAATTCCTCTCAGTCATTCTGTTCCCATCATCGCTACCAAACACCCACAAAGAATCAGTGACCAAGTACTGCTAGTGTTATTAATATATCACAAGATTTTTTTCTACATGTTAAATACTTAAGTATTATTCAAAAGAAAAAGTGCTAAACTACCTGCCATTCAAATCCCACAATGTGGATGTATTATAATTTACAAATTCCCTTTTCTGAAATTTATGCCATAAATTATATCCTGCTTTGTATTCATATATGTTATTGTTATTGTTGCTATGTGCCATTGAGTCGGATCTGACTCATAGTGACCCCTCCTTGGGTTTTCAAGGCAAAATCGCTACGGAAGTAGATTGCCCAACCTTCCTTCCGAGAAGTGGCTGGTGGGTTTGAACTGCCAGCCTTCTGGTTAGCAGTCAAGTGCCTTAGGCACTATGCTACCAGAGCTCCTGTATTCATGTACATATGAATAATTATATACACATATAAATAATGTGTGTGTGTGTGTGTGTGTAGATACACACACATTTTGTGCTCATTTCTATTTTCCTTTGGATTTGTAATAAAGAGTATTGCTATGACAAAGTACAACACAATTAAGAAAATAATAATCTCTTTTTTCCCATAGCATTTTGCAAAGGATCTAGGACATATTAGTCATGGATTAAAGGCTGAAAATAGACAAAATGAATACATGAGTAAATGAGTGAAGAAATAATTGAATGAAAAACTGAGATTGGTATATATATTAAGGATTATATTTCTCAGGATATAGCTTTTTATATTATGTGTATTTCCTTTTTCTCATAGATGGATCAAAAATAAATAGTCCTAAGTTTTGGATATGGCCTGTGCTTTTGCAAAATTTGCTAGTATTTTAAATTTAAACATAATACTAAGTAAACTATTCATGTCATAACAAATATAAACTTCCTTTTTAAGCACTCTTTAACTAAGCCAGTTCATGCTACATTAAACCTTGCTGTAAAGCTGCTTTCTGGAATTGGCTACTGATCCTATTTTTTTGCAGAAAGGCATAGGAGTTTGGCTTTGATTCATTATAGAATTAGCAATATCACTAATGAGTAGGAGAGACTGTCCTTGCTTCAAGTAAGTACAAATATGTTAGAACAAGAACAACTGTTTAATACAAAA
>NW_006922438.1:164742-166590 GCF_000298275.1 Orycteropus afer afer
GGCTGAATTACAATGCCAATTAAATTGCCAACCCAGAATGGTGTATGAAGTTAAAGTGAGGGCATTGATTAGGAAAAAATGGGATCCTGAAACCTAGAATGGCAACATATTGGCAGAAGATAGTCAGGAAGATCAGTATACAGAGCCTGTAAATTCTGTTGAATCCCTCCCATCTGAAGGGATTACTGTAAAGCCATATCCCCGCCACCTCAGTTTGATGGGGTTAGCCCAACTGTTCCTGCTGAGTCATTGCCTCAGAGTCAATGCCTCTGCATTCCAGGCAGAGGCCATGGAAGACATTGCTGAATCTTCTCAGGAACTGCCCCAACCACCCATTGTTGCTGCTAGATCTATAATTAAAGTTAAGTCCAAGCGAGTCCCAAAAGCTGAAATAGAAAGTGTGATTGAGGAGGTGGCACACTACACCCAAAAAGCCCTACTTGATTTTGCTAACATGTACAGACAGAAACCTGGAGAATATGTATGGGAATGGCTACTGAGGGTGTGGGATAATGGTGCAAGGAATGTAAGATTGAATCAGTCTGAGTTTATTGATTTAGGTCCACTAAGTACAGCTTCTTCATTCAATGTTTCAGCTTGAGAGGTTAAGAAAGGATCTAATAGTTTATTTGTTTGACTTACTGAAGTATGGATTATGCGGTGGCCTACCTTAAGTCAAGTTGAAGTACCAGGCCTGCCTTAGTATAATGTAGAAGAAGGTATCCAGAGGCTGAGGGAAATTGGCCTGTTAGAATGGATTTATCAAATTAGACTCCTACAGCCAGAAATGGAGAGTCCAGAAGACACATCTTTCACCAGTACGGTGAGAAAAAAAATTTGTGACGGGAGCTCCAGCATCTTTGAAGACTGCTGTGATTGCTATTTTATGTAAACCTGATTTGACAGTGGAAACTTCCCTAATTGAACTAAGACACTTAATTACAATGGGGCTGATTGGACCCCATGGTAGTAGGGGCCAAGTGGCAGCAGTTAGTTGACAAAGGCAAGGTGGGCGTGGTTACCATAATGGACAGCAGAGTAGGAACAGTAATCAGAATAGTCTGACATGTGTAGAATTATGGCATTGGCTACTTGCTCATGGTGTTTCTCGTAGTGAAATACATGGCAAGCCTACTAAATATTTACTTGATCTATAGAGACAGAAAAATTCTAGGTCACGTGAACAGCAACCTAGTTTGAATTACCAGAATACAGAGTCACGACCTCTCAATCAATTCCCAGACTTGAGTCAGTTTACAGACCCACAACCCCTTGAATGAAGGGGAAGCCAGGTCCCTTTGAGGAAGGACCCCACTACATTGCCAAAAATCTATAATGTCGATCTTTCTCCCACCCTTCCCCAAAGGGATCTGAGGCCCTTTACAAGAGTGACTGTTCATTGGGAGAAAGGAAATACTCAGACTTTTCCAGTATTGCTGGACACTGGCTCTGAATTGACACTAATTCCAGGAGACCCAAAGCATCATTGTGGCCCACCAGTCAGAGTGGGGACATCCAAAACTACCTTCTGTGGACTTACAGAATGCCTTATCCACCATCATGGTATCCCACACAGCATTGCTTCAGATCAAGGGACTCATTTCACAGAAAATGAAGTGCGGCAATGGGCTCATGGAATTCACTGGTCTTACCATGTTCCCCATCATCCTGAAGCAGCCAGCTTGATAGAATGATGGAATGGTCTCCTAAAAACACAATTGCAGCACAAGTTAGATGGCAATACCTTGAAAGATTGGGGCAATGTTCTCCAAGAGGCTGTATATGCTCTAAACCAGCATCCAATATATGGTTCTGTTTCTCCAATAGCCAGGATTCATGGGTCCAGGA
>NW_006922438.1:166690-167220 GCF_000298275.1 Orycteropus afer afer
TTGGCTTCCTCATGCCTCTGGATCAACAGACAAAGAAGAGCATTACTGTACTATCTGGTGTGATAGATCCTGATTACCAAGGGGAAATTGGATTGGCTTCACATAATGGAGGTACAGAAGAATATGTCTGGAATAAGGAGATTCTTTAGGACATCTCTTAGTACTCCCATGCCCTGTGATTAAAGTCAATGGAAAATTACAGCAACTCAATTCTGATATGACTGCTAATGGCCCAGACCCTTCAGGAGTGAAGGTTTGGGTCACCCCATCAGGCAAAGAACCATGACCAGCTAAGGTGCTTGCTGAGGGCAAGGAAATACAGAATGGGTGGTGGAAGAAGGTAGTTTTGAATATCAGCTATGACCATGTGACCAGCTGCAGAAACAATGACTGTGATTGTTATATTTCTTCATTGTACATGTGCATCAAATATTCTTGTTTCCTTCTGTTATGAACTGTGAAATGTAAATAAGGTTAATGCATTTTGGTTGTACATGTGTTAGCGTATCATGTTAGGCACAAATATGACT
>NW_006922438.1:167872-173954 GCF_000298275.1 Orycteropus afer afer
TATATATATATATACACATATAAGCTTTACTGGTTTTGTTTCTCTAGAGAACCCAGTCTAACACAATAACTGTAACTGTTGTTGTTGCTAGGTGCCATTAAGTTGAGTCTCACTCATAGTGACACTATGTACAGCAGAATGAAACACTGCCTGGTCCTTGCTATGCTTGAGCTACTGCATTAATCCATCTTGTTGAGGGTCTTCTATTTCTCAGACCAAGCATTATATCCTTCTGCAGTGACTGGTCCCTTCTGACAACATGACCAAAGTAGCATTCTCTATTTTGAGGAGCATTCTGCCTGTACTTCGTCCACTATAATTAAGAATGTTAAAAATATCATGGACTGGCAGAAGAGCAAACAAAACTGTATGGGGAGAAGAACAGCCAGAAGGCTCCTTAGAACTAAGGACGGCGAGACTTCATCTCACGTATTTTGGACATGTCATCAGGAGGGACCAGTCCCTGAAGAAGGACACCAGCAGATCAATGGAAAAGAGGAAGACCTCAGTGAGAAGAATTGACACGGTGGCCACAACACTGGGCTCAAACATAGCAATTATTTTGAAGATGGTACAGGACTGGACAGCACTTCATTCTGTTGTCCATAAGGTTACTATGAGTTGGAAACGAATTGACAGCATCTAACAATAACAGTAGGAGCTCAGGTAGCACAGTGGCTAAGACACTTGCCTGCTAACCAGACGGCTGGCGGTTCAAACCCACCAGCCACTCCTCGGAAGGAAGGTTGGGCAATCCTACTTCCGTAGTGATACTGCCTCGGAAACCCAAGGAGGGGTCGCTATGAGTCGGGTTTGACTCGATGGCACATAACAACAACAATAACGGTAACAACAAAAACAAAAAACAACAATTAAAGCACGGATAATGTCAAATAGAGCATGCTTCTAGAATTTAAGGATGAAATGTAACAACTGTTTTTCAAGAAATGATAGTGTCCTTGTATCATACCCAATATTAATCCAAATGAATCAGTTTCAAAGCAGGTCATATTTACAAGGATACAGGTTAAGACTACAATGTACATTTTGGGGGGACCCAATACATAACAAATGAGAAATATGAGTCAATGATGAAGCAATAGGTCATCTTTAAATCCTCTGAGGCATCTGGACTGTGACTGTAGTGTCATAGGGAGTTATTTTAATAGAAATTAACATCCAATTATCATTTCTATGGTTCTCAGCATACAATTGTTCTATACTTTACTCCCTCTTATTTCTTTCTTCCAGTTTCCTTTCTATTTCTTGCACATATTTAACAGCTTTATGATCTGTGAGACATATATTATTGTCCATCAATATTATCAGTCTCTCAGGTACTTAGGAAGTCGCTATCCCAGTTGTAGTACATGCTACTGCCTGCCTGGTAGGGACCTGTATAACTGCATGAGTCTGAAGAAATGGGCTTCACCTCACCAGTATTACCACCATAGTCCACTTGGGGCATATGTGTTCCACATAATTACATCAAATTCTGTATTACTTCAAAAACCATTTTTCCCTTAATTTCAGCTTGCCTTGCATTACTGAAAACACATGGTAACAATAAAAAATTGAGCAGAAAGTACTTCAGTCATGAAAAGGTTAAGTCTTTAGTTTGTGCAAAGATTTTGTATTAGATATTTTCTTGTCTAAAATGGCATTTGTTTCCATTTTGTTTGAAGTTCAAAGCAATCCTGGCTTCTGGATATGGATTATGAACAAATGAATTGTGCTTAGCTTCTGGCAAAGGAGTCTTGTAGCAGGGTTACTCAGAACAAGAATGTAGCTGCCTTTGCTGTTTATTGACTATTTCATTATGTATGAGAACATGTTCCACCTTTGTTAACCAGTCTCTGCTTATTCCTGCTAAAATGACTTTCTTAAAAGGCCTTTGGAATTGAAAACACCCTAACACTGTGTGGAGATTTTTGACTGCTGTCCTTGTTAGAAATGCTCGTGGATTGTGCAACATAGCAAAGATGCTTCCCCCGGGTTAGAGCTGTCAGCCAGGATGGTCATTAGCACTTTCAGCAGTTGAGATTCCTGGGCCAGATGGCACCTCAGGAACCCTCTACAAAGCATTTGAATCTGCCAAGACTCGTACTGTGACCTTTTAACTTAGGGCTGGTGGAAGCATAAAATAAAGCAAATGTACCTATGAGAGTAAAACTCTTAGCAGTACCTTCTAGCCCCAGATTCTTTTGCTTATTTAAAAAGACAAATCAGTCCCTATATTTAGAAACATAAATTGTTTATCAGCATCATTTTATATAAGTAATTAATTGTGTACAATGTATTTCTCATTATGATAATGTACTCCAAATGTTGATTTTTTTTTTTTTTCTGGCTTTATTATCATGTTAGATCATCAGCAAACATGACTGATCATTTTTTTAACTACTTTTTTTTTAATTTTCACACTTTATTTTATATCATCATATCAGGGAGTTGTACTGGGCTTGGACTGGGAATCTAATTTCTTTCAATAGCTAGTTCAGGAACATGGAATACATATCCAATTTTCACACTTCTCAAATGCAATATTTATTATACCACATTGTCCAATATAGTAGGGTCTTTTCTGGGATATTGTTTCAGGTGATAATGTCTTTTTGCATGCTGTTGTAATTAAATGTTGAATTCATTGCAACTCATGATGACTCCACATGTGCAGAGTAAAACTGTTCCTTAGGGGCCTCAAGGCTGTAACCTTTCGGAAGCAGGTTGCTGGCTCTGTCTTCTGAGGTGTCTCTGGATGGATCCTAACTACCAAATTTTGGGCCAGTAGTTGAGCACTTAATGGTTTCTGCCACTTAGCTGCCCTTGGTATTTGAGGAAATAATTATTTCACAACAGGTACTTTCATTTTCGTCTTCTTGAATATTAATTTCTTTTTGGAAGATGTACATGTGCTTAATTTAATAGATGTAACAGTTTAACATAAGTGTTACCTAAAGCTTAAGATAATGAAAATATGAAGGAAATCTAAGCAGGAGAACCTGCTCTAAACCCCAAACCAAACCCAGGGCTATTGAGTCAATTCCAACTCATGGAGATCCCTGTGTGTTATAGTGGAAGTATGCTTGATACAGTTTTTAGTAGTCAAGTTTTTTGGAAGTAGATCTCTAGAAATTTCTGCTGAGGCATCTTTGGAGGGACTCAAACCTCTGCTTAGAGACCTTTTGATAAATTCTTTTCTTTTTTGGGGGGATATTTCCATCAGATTTAATATCAGAGAGATGATTGATTAATAAGATCAACTTATAACCTATCCTTTTTTAATTTAAGAATAGTTTCTATATCATAGGAACAGATGGAAAGGAGTTTTTATGCGGGAGTGGAGAAAGCTTCATTTCTCAGTGATGTAGGAAGTAGTGAGAATATGTGAAAAATGAGATTCAAATCTAGCTATCTATTGTGTTATGTTCTGAGCTATTGTAAAGATGTCTGAGATTGTTTTTTCACTATGTGCTCATGTAGCTTAGACAACTAAAGACAGTCTACTGCAGGTCACAGTTAATTAGACCAAAGGAGAACATTCACCCAAGTTGAATCAAAGCTGCTTCCTTGAGAATTAATTATACTGATTCCGGTATTGTCTGTTTTTTTTTTTTAAATTGCAGTGTAAAAGCCCAGGAAATGTGAAATAACCATGTTTTATATTGTTTGCACTGGTCAGTAGAGAAAATTGGTCCAGAGAGTTACTGACAATTACAGACACATTCAGAAAAGGGAAGGTAAAAGATGTAGAGAATACCACCCAAGATTCCTATGAGTACCCATTCCCACATTCAAGTACAGTTTTCAAGCTTAACCTAGTATTCCATATCCTGATGGGACCAGAAAAGAAAAAGGATACTGTGACTAATGGGACAACATACTTATGTATAGGGTGAAATATCCAAAAGACTGTTTAATACTACTGACAAGGGATGTAGGGTTGTGTACACAATAGTCAAGTTTCAATTATAACCAAGATTGGGGAAGAACTTCTGACAAGAGGTTAAGGATATAGAGGATTCCCGAATCTAAAAGGAGGCTAACAGTGGAGAATTAATCAGAGAGAGGAACCATAGAGATTGTAATACTGGGTTTAGATGCTGGATTAAATTTATGGCAGAGAGATTGGTATTTTGGGAGGTGAGTAGAAGGGCCTGGAGTTACTAAATGTAGGGTGAACTGTGATATTTTACTATCAGAAGAATCTGACAAGGACTTAATGTAATTTGTAATATTGTCAAAATTTGTCTTCTTGGTTGTCTAAAGAAAAACCAGCCCTTTTAGCTCCACCCACTTTCTAGTTTACAAGGAATTATCTGGTGGTGTAGTGGTGAAGGCATTTGGCTGCTAAGCAGAACACTGGTGGTTCAAACCGACCAGCTGCTCTGTGGGAGGAAGATGAGGCAGTCTACTTCTGTAAAGATTTATAGCCTTGGAAACCCAATGGGAGTCACTATGTGTCAGAATAGACTTGATGACGGTGGACATTTTTTATCTTTGGGGGCTGAGACCAATGAGTCTGCACCCTGGTTCTAATAGATGGAAGGGCTGAGCTCCAGGCAGGGACTGTTCTGCACATAACTCTTCTGAGAATTTCTCCATTAAGATAAAGCCAAGCCCCTGAAGACAAGAGCAGCTCTAGCCGATGCCCATTCTGCACAACCTCCACCTGCAAACAGATGGGGGTAGGAGAAAGGGTAATTGGTGCCATTACTGTTTGCCTGTAAATTTACTATATCCATTTCTCACCCTAATTTTGCAGCCCAATCTTAAGTATTAGGTCATTAGGATGAACCAGAGGAGGGAGTAAAGGAGAAATAAAATAGACTTTCTGTAAATTAAGCTAGCCCTCTTAAATCATTCTCAGTAATTACCCTAGGGCAATCCATTTAGTATTTAATTAATTTTTTAATATTTTAATCAAGATCAAGTTTTATACAGCTCCAGAAAGAAGAGAACTTGGCTCAACATTCAACTCTACCTCTTATGCTATGGCAAATTACCAGAGCTTTAGAGGCTCAATATCTTCATCTATTAAAGAAGGCCATTCTATATTACACAGATTTTTTTTTTTTTTGCCTGCAATTAGTTATTCAATACAAATAATATACCTGACAAGAAAATAAACCCAGAGTAACATCTTATTAAATACTTGGTTCCTTTTCTTCTTAAGCAGCAGACAATGGACATGGGCAATATGGTTACTCCATTATGGAAAAAGCTGACTACTGTCATGTCCACTTAACCAGTTTGAGAAGAGACAGATCCTTATTGAACCCATTTGTTTAAATTCTCAGTATCTCTAATGTGTATGAGATAGGTGATACTGAGGAAAAGAGAATAGTTCTCTCTATTTTTTCATCACTTAGTTAAAAATGTTCCAAATAAATCAGTAAGTTGTCCTTTCCCTTAAACAAGAACATGATATTAAGCCCATTCTTTAATAAGATATTCTGAAGGCTGGCAATTCTCTTTCTACAGACACAATCTAACTTGTTAATTGTTTGCTTCTTGTCCTGACATTTAGTTTCATATTCTTCTTACATTTTGGTATTAAGACATATTTCAGAGCCACCTTGATTTATTTATTAAAAGGAAATAAGAGAATTTGATCACAGAGGTATATGAATCAGAAATGGAAAGGAATGACAAAAAAAATTGGTGAGAGATTTGCCTCAACTTTTCACAAATCGAAAAATCAATGGTTGCTGCTTGTCAAATGACTTAGTTTAATATTAATATAAAGGAAACAAACTGAGTCCTGTTTCCTTTTCATAACTCAATGCTCAATGATGTTTTACAAATATGAAGGTTTACCTTTTTGTTCATTTGCTATATGAATTAAATATTACCATGAGTAAAAGTGACTTAAAGCTGAGAGTCAGGTCCATATAATCTCCAGGGAAAACTGAAAGTTATTATTTTGTCTTATTTTTTCTATGAATCTGCCTGTCATGACCACTTCAGCAAAGCAGATGGAATATTGACACATCAGTGTGGGAAGAAGTCAAGAGCAGTCCCACATGATCTTTCGTTATTAACTTTCTCGGAACCTTATTTTTGGGATTTAGGCTCTTTC
>NW_006922438.1:190760-202143 GCF_000298275.1 Orycteropus afer afer
TTAGGAAGACTGTTAAGTAATATACCTGCCTGTAAGGAAAAAAATATATATATGGTTTATTTAGGTAGGAACACTGGTAGCATAGTGCCTAAGGCATTTGACTGCTAACCAGAACGCTGGCAGTTCAAACCCACCAGCCACTCCTCAGAAAGAAAGTTGGGCAATCTATTTCCGTAGTGAAACCACCTAGGAAACCCAACGAGGGGTCGCTAATTGGTTATTTTGGTACGAACCAATATTTATATCCTACTGCAAGCTATTGTTCAAGCTGTCCATAATGAGGTTTGAAATCATGAATTGGTTCCTGTCACTCCTTTTGGATCACATTTATAATTTGTTACATGTTGTTACATTTTCAAGTGTATACATCTCCCCTTTCTAATTAGATTTTAAAATCCTTGAGAACATTAAATGTCTCACTTGCTTTTCACTTCTCATATATACTTAGAGCACCGTCTTAGACTGCCACCCTAATTATGCTACCCTTGTAGTCTGAAGCTGCCTCAGAGTTGTTGGAGTCTAGCCCAAAGGTCACAGAATTTTAGTCTTGGAAAGGCCGTAAGAGACACTTTTGTTCATGTGCCTGTCTTTGATATAAACCATGCTTAATGCATTATTTCTGGCAGATGATACCTGAGTTTACCTGTATTTCTGCTTTAAATATAATTTATGATGAACCATCCTGCTCTTACCTGTAGACTTACTGTATGTCCAATCTTACCAGGCAAGATGGTTATACCCTGTGCCCTGCTTTCTAAAATTCGTCACACCCTGCCCACCATTCTAAATTTACCTCTATTCCCAAGGTAAGCACCATCTATGAATACCTTTTCAGTGCTCACAAATCCAACAAATAAATAGAGAGGTGGTGTTTAAAGTATTTAGTAACAATAATGTCACAGGTGCAGTCTTGTCAGAGAAGGACACTAAACAAACCAGTGGTGGCACACTTAACTGATATTGCCATATTGGTGTACAAAGACTAGCTATCATCCTTGAAAATATACAAATTAACAGAAAAACAAAAGAATTAAGGAGAATTGATTATGAAGCCCCAATATGGTCCACATATTAAATTTTAACAGTATGTGTTTCCTAGTGCTGCCATGACAAATTACCATAGAGTGGGTAGCTTTAAAGAACAGAAATTTATTTTCTCACAGTTCTAGAAGCTAGAAGTTCAAATCAGGATCTCAGCCTTGTGGATTCCTTCTGGGGGGTATGAGAGAGGCATTTTTCCAGGCCCTTCTACTCATGGCTGTGGGCTATCCTTGGCATGCCTTTCTCCACAGAGTACCCTCATATGCTGTCTTCCCCCTGTATGTGACTCCCCTTTTATGGCACTACATGGAAGAGTTTAAGACTCAGCCTACTATGGGTGTAGTCTCCTTAGTTTAATTGATACCATCTGCAAAGACAGAATCCCTATTTCCTGAAATAGGGCACATTCATACCTGAAGTGTTATAAATGTAACATATCTTTCTGGATGACACAATTCAATCCATAACAGTGTGTTATTAGGCAAATACTGCTTCCTGTTTTCTATATGAAGACACTAAGCCTTGAAGAAATTGAGGGTTCGTCAAAGGAGTAATTTAAAAATCTGAAATTAGAACTTAACTGTATGGCTAACGATTCAAGTTCTCTTTCTTATACCATGCACAGGAACTGAGCATGAAATAGTAGAATCAGATTAATCTCATGATAATTAGGTAAAATACAAACACATATTGTTTTCTTTTTTCCTTCTTTGTGGTTTGATTTATAGATACATGGAATTTGTTTATGGATTTAGAAAAGCCATAATAAGCGGATGTATGTACTCTTCTTTTTTCCTTAGAAAAAGAGTGATTTGCAAGAAATGAGGAGCATTTTTTAAAACAAATGATCACTTATGAACATGGAGAGAAGGCTGATGCAAATGTGGTTTGGGGAGGACAGTTCTGTGCATCTGGAAATATCACAGTGCCTCTGGGCTTCTGTCATTTCCCTTCTCTTCACTGTTCTCATCCAGGCCTCCCATCTATCTTCCTCCCCAGACAAATGTCTACTTGCAACCTCCTTAGCTCAAATCTAATCATATCTTCGCTAAGCCACAGTCCTCATTATGCTTTCCACCAAATGTTCCTTAGTTACCCATCTCATTATCACCAAGCCCTTCTGACCCTATCTTTTATTAATGTGTCTCATTAGTTTCTGAGTATTTTCTTGCATTGTCCAGTTTTTCCTCATATTTTAGCTTTTTTTGTAGTATAAGTAAAGGCAGAGGTTTACAGTAGGTCTTCAAACTGGTTTGAACTGGTTCAGTCATGGCCAATGTAGCAAAATTGGAAAAGACTCAAATTTGTAAAACATGGGTGAACTGGGATAATAATAAAAGTGGGAAAAACTATGGATTGAAGCCCTGGAATGGGAGATTTGAAAGAGATATAGTGAGCCCTTTTCAGGAGCCTGAAGTGGGACACTAGATTATTGCCAGGATTGTAAAGATTGTCACATATTCAAAGCAGCATGGTCTGCCATCATCTTTGAGTGGGGCACCATTGTTTCCGATTCTGTTGTTCTAGAAATTTGGTTGCTATGCAATGTGCATGCTGTTCTGGTTTTCTAAGGGGGAGATTAAGTTTATAGCACAACACTGACTTGTAATTTTTCCCATTCTTGTTGGTGTGCCTGTTCCACCACAGTTTACAAATTCGGGTCTTTACAGGTTCTGTTTGGACTATGTCAGCCATGACTGAACGTGGAAGAACTTGTTTGAACCCCTGTTATATATATATATATATATATATATATATATGAGTGATTTTAAACATTGAAATTTCAATTAATATATCAAATGTAAATGCTCTTAGCCTTTAAGATATTCATATTACTTTTAAGACAGAAAATAATGTAAAATGTTTTCTAAATAATAGAAATAAATAACTGAAATAAACTTATTTTTAACAGAAAATTATTTTGTCTCAGTACACTGATTTCTCTACATCTTCTCTTTTTTTCTTTACATTTTATTGTACTTTGTGTGAAGGTTTACAGAGAAATCAGTTTTTCATTCAATAATTCATGCATATTTTTGCACACAACAACAACAACATTGTTGCAATACTTACAGCATAGCCTCATTTATCCCACATCCTCTGTTTCCCATTCCCATTCCTCCTTCTTTCCTATCCCTTCCTCCATTCTGAACTTCGTCCTTAGGCACATGCTGCCCTTTTGATTTCAAATGGTTAATTGTTCTAAGGAGGGAATACCCTCCTGATATCTTTGTTCACCTTACAGTCCTGTCCATTGTTCGGCTGAAAGTTGAACCATAAGGGTGAGATTAGTTCTAGCCTTGAAGGGTGTCTAAAAGCCATAGCCTTGAGGGTTCCACCAATCTCTATCATACCAGTAAGCCTGGATATTTTTTAGGATCTTGAGTTGTGTTCCACATTTTTGTTGCCCTCTATCCAGGACTTTCTAATGTGATCCAAGCATCATGTAATTCTTCTGGTTTCAGGAGGTTGAGGTTTACGTGGCCCTTTAGTGCTTTTGACTAATTGTTTCCATGTGTCTTTAATTTTCTTCTTTCTTCTTTGCTCTAGATGAGCAGAGAACAATAGCTGTACCTTAGATATGCTCTGACAAGCTTTTAAGATGCCAGTTGCTGCTCCACAAAATAGGAAGTAGAACATTTTCTTTGTGGACTATGTTGTCAATTGATCTTCATGGCCCCTGAGACTATGGTCCTGAGCCCTCAGGTCCATCGAATCATTTCACTGTTGTTTGATCATGGCAAAGAATTTTTCATAACTTTGACCCCTATATGTTCTACTATATTCATGGATATATTTACAGCACATATAAATACATATGTAGAAATACCCTCTGTTAAACCTGTACATATTCATGGCTGTAGTCCTGTTCACCTTCCCACACCTGTTCATCTTGCATGTCTATCTATATATCTACTCAAGACTATTGTTATTATTGTTATTGCAGGACTATATATGTAATAGTACTTACCTCTGCTGCCTTTAACTCTTGTGCTCCTCCCAATATCTTCCTTTGCTTTGATCATTTTGTTGACATCCCCCTTATTTTCTATTGCATTTCCCTTCACCCAAGTTAATAAGTGTTTAGCCCCCAGTTAGTGATTTACTCTCCCATTCCTTCCTATACCTGGTAACCTTCAAAAAATGAGTCTTTCTGTGTGTAAACTTTTTCTTGACTTTTTACAGTCTCATATAATATTTCTCCTTCTATAATTGACTAATTTTTCTCAGCATAATGGTCTCTAGGCTCATCCATGTTATCAGGTGTTTTACAAATTCACCCTTCATTGTTACTATTGCATAGTATTCAATTGTATGCATGTACCATACTTTATCCATTCATCTGTTAATGGGCATTTTATATTATTTCTACCTTTTTGCTATGGTGAGTAGTGCAATGATGACCATTGATTTGCAAATATTTATTCATTCTGTTGTATCATTGCTGATGTCAGATGGATCTCGGCTGAAAGGAAAAAAATACCAGAAAGATATTTACCTGTGTTTTGTTGACTATACAAAAGCTTTCTACTGCGTAGATCATAACAAACCATGGATAACATTACGAAGAAAGAGAGTTTCAGAACTCTTAATTGTGCTTATGAGGAACCAAGCAATGTTTCTTTCAGTTGTACATAGGGTCACTATGAGTCAGAACCAATTCAATGACACCTAACAATAAAAACAACAATGGCTACTTATCACAAGCATTTCTTAATATGTTTATTGCCAACTGAATATTTTCTTTGGTGAAATGTCAGTTCATGTCCTCTGTTCATTTTTCAGTTGGATTATTTGTCTTTTTGTTGTTAAGGGTTGATGTTTTCTATATAAATTTTAGAGATTAATCCTTTCCTGACACATGGTTACTAAAAATGTTTTCAGTCTTTGGGTTCTCTTTTTATCTTTTTTTGGTAAAATCTTTTGATGCACATATGTGTTTAATTTTTAGGGGGTCCCAATCTAGTTAAAGAGCTCTCATGATGTAGCAGATAAGGCATTTTACTGCTAACCAGAAGGTCAGTGGTTCAAACCCACCAGCCGCTCCATGGAAGGAAGATGGGGTGATCTACTTCCATAAAGATTTGCAGCCTTGGAAACCCAATGGAGGTAGCTATGAGTCAGAATTAACTCAAAGGCAGTGAGTGAATATTTTTTTCTTTTTTTGGAATCATCTAGTTTGTCTTCTACTGTTTTTGCATTTTTAGTTATGTTTGATAGTGCACTATGCCATGTATTGTGCTTAAGTTTGTTTCTATTTCTCTTTAATGATCTTTATAGTTTTATGTCTTACATTTAACAGTACCACTTAACCGTTGGCATCATCAAGGGACTCCCAGAAATAATGAAGAATTGAATTTTAGGCTATCATGGGCAGGTGCCCACTGAATGCCCACTGTTTTTTTCTTCCCTTCTCCTCTTCCTCCTTTTCTCTTCTTTTTCTTCTTCATGACACTCAACCTGGATAGGAAAAAATCTAGGGTGGATTTGAGGACATAGTTCTATTCATGCCTTTATTGGTGTTAATTAAAACACAGGTCCCTAAAACTAAAGAAAACATTCTAATGCATCTGGTTTTCTTTTAAAAGGAGGCTTGGAATGAGTGAGATTTAAAAGTTTTTTTAGAATAAAAGACATTAGTAAGAGTTAATGTCTGATAAATAATGTCTGTTACAGGGTTATAGGGCAGGTCCTTACTTTCTTTACTCAATTTATCCTATATTAAATGATATAACACTAATAGCTATCATATGATAAAAGGGGGTTCAGCTATTGCATATTTTATGAAGACCAAGACTTGGAGAGTAAAAGAAATAATTTCTAAATTTTTATATTAATTTTAGAATAGCAGTTCCTAATGAGATTAGCTTCCAAAAATAGATTAGAAATCTAAATGAGAGGCAGGAAATAGGAGAAAGTAGTCATGAATATTGAAGGGCAGGTCTTGTAATAAAATTACAAAGCAAACATTTTTAGGCGAGTAGTGCAATTTGTCTTGTGCCTTAAGGAAATAATTATACTTTGATTGAAAGAATAAAACAACTATTGCTGGTTTGTAAGAAGAATAAGATTGCTACTTGGAACCAGCTACGAGGATGGAAGATCAAGTAAATATGACACCAAAGTCACAGTCCTGCCACCATTCCAAACTGGAGTAAGTAACTTCAGCACCAGCTCAATATAGCAACATCCCAAGGAGTCAAGATTTAGTAACAGGAGCTGACTCAAGAACTATTGGGACAAAAGAGCCAATAGCGAAACATTGTCTATTAACAGAATCAGACAGAGAGGTGATGGTCCCAATCTAGTTAAGGAGCTCTGGTGATGTAGCAGATAAGGCACTTGACTGCTAACCAGAAAGTCAGTGGTTCAAACTCACCAGCCACCCCATGGAAGGAAGATGGGGTGATCTACTTTCATAAAAACTTGCAGCCTTGGAAACCCAATGGGGGTAGCTATGAGTCAGAATTGACTCGAAGGCAGTGAGTGAATTTTAACCCATCAGGTGGGAAACATCACCAAACAATCACTGCAGAATCACCACTTGGACTTTCACATCTTGGCCAACTGAATAATCATTTTGAAAAGAATCTAAAATGTTATCATTCATTGTTTGTTGATTTTCTTACAGCTGAAGAGCCAAAACAAGAGGAAAATCAGAAACTCGGATGTAAGAGATCAATAAAATTTCTTTCCCTAAGTATCAAAAAACAAGACTCTTGTATCTGCAAACCAATTAGGTGAATACTATGACAAACCTCTTCTCTCCTGCAAAAGCTGATAGTAGTTACTTTGCTTTTCAGAGTTGGCAAAGATTCACCTTTGTCTCCTGCTACCTTGCTGTGCTCACTTCTATTTATGCCGAATATGTCTTCTTTGTTCACATCATGACACTCAATAGCAGATGATTTCTTAACAGAGATAAACATTATTTTTACTGAATAATAGAACTGCAAACACAAACATAAAAAAAAAAAAAAAATCTTACCAAAAGAAATAAGGAGAAATAAACAAGGAGTGAAATCATTCAATTTGACATTTTCTGAAAGTCCTTCAGAATTCTTTTATAAGCTAAGTAAAGCCATTAAAAATTAGATACATTCTTCTTAGTTCTTTTCTCTCCTAACTTGCATTTTGCCCATAATAGAGCTTCAGTGTCATTACAGAATGGCAAAAGAAACATTAATTCCTAAGATCACCCACTGTAACTTACACCTAAAAGAAAATAATTAAATATAGAACTTTTTTTTTGTTGACATTTTCTGAAAAACAAAAAATCTACAAAGTGATACTATAAGTTGAATTTAAGATATATAGAGGATATATTGATACATAGCTCTACAGAGGTTGATTGATGAAATAATTTATTTTCACACATTTAGACACATCCAGTTAATTCTCTTATGTGAATTGCTTGCCTAAAACTCAAAAGTAGGGAAAAATTGATACTAAGCCTGATTTCATCAAACTTTACAAATCACATGGCTTCAACGATGTTTGATAAACATTTATTTAATGCATATTTTTATGTGAGTTGACCATTTAAGTGGTAGTTTTTAATTCTTCTTGTGTAACACTAAGTAGATCGCCCCAGTCATCTGAGTCCCCTGTGGCCTGTCCAAGAGATCAGCCAAAGAAAAATAAGTGCAAGGATGTTATGGATACAGAGGGCTCTCAGACTTAGGTGGCTTGGGATGATGAGTGTCAATTGTGTTAGCTTTCTAAAGAACAGGTGACAACACAGGTGATGGGCTATTTATGGACATAGAGAAGAGGAATCCTGTCACTTTCCCTGTCTCTGCCACAGATAGAGGAGTTGAGTTCTAATAGTCTGACACTCCAAGGCAAAACCACGTTTAGCTTAGAAAAAGGATAAAAGAAAATTCTTATTCTTTGTCTTCTTTGGTTGATTTGTATGATCAACTAGTCCTCTAATTTTAAAACAACAACCTCTCTCTCAGTTTTGATTCTTTAGGGTAAATACACAGACAGTTATTTAGCCTTTTTAGAAATAATTTCTAAGTATATGATTGTAGCAGGATTTGGAATATATTTCCACATTTCCTTAGCACCTAAAATGAACACACAGATGCTAGTAATTTATTTGGATAAATCAAAATTTCATGTAGCCTGGTTACTAGCACATCCATTCATTTAGTAATTCATTCATTCATTCATGTGGTAATTTGTCATAAGGATCCCTGGTGGCACAGTGGTTAAGTGCTCAGCCAGTAACCAAAAGCTCAGCATTTTGAACTCACCAGCTGCCCCCAGGAGAGAGATGTGGCATTCTGGTTCCATAAAGATAATAGCCTTGGAACCCTATGGGGCAGGCCGACTCTGTCCTATAGGCTTGCTATGATTTGGGATAAGGTTTGGTTAGTTTTTTATTCTTTTGATCTTTTATTCAGTAAACACCAACTACCTGCTGGCTCATCAGGTAACCTGGGAGAGACAGAGAGATAGCTGCTGTCCGGTCAACACTGATTCATTGAACCTTACGAACAAAAGAAGGAAATGTTGCCTGGTCCTAAGTCATCCTCATAATCTCTGCATGCTCCAGAATTCCAGGTATTGAAAACTCTTGAGTTGCCAAAATGTACTTCCTAAGTACTGTTATCACTTGAAAATGTACCATGTTTTTCTGGCCTCCATGGTTTCAGTTGAGAAATGCATGCTCATTCAAATTGCTGTTTCCCTGTACATGGTATGCTATTTCTTACTGGCGGCTTTCAAGATGTTTCCTTTGTCTTTAGTTTTCCATAAACTTATTTACAATTGTTTTGGCATCAGTTTCTCAGAATTTGTTATGTTTGGGCTTCACTCAGATTCTTGTATCTGTATATTTATCTTTCACCAAATGCAAGAATTATTTACTCGCTATTTCTTCAAGTACTCTTTTAGTCCCACTCTTTCTCCTTTCTTTGTGGAATTGTGATGTTATCAATGTTGGAGTTTCTGTTATCCCACAGGTCCCTCAGCCTGTGTCCAGTTTTTTCCAGTTTATATTTTTCTGTTCAAATTGGATACATTGCATCTATATGAACTCAAGTCCCTGATTCTATTCTCTATCACCTCCACTATTATTCACCCCATCCAATGATTTTTTCTATCTATTGTTGTTTTCAATTTTATAATTTCCATCTGATTCCTTTTTATAAGAAAAAAAAACTTGCTTTCAACTTATTTTTTATAACTTCTAGTTCTCTGTTGAGATTTTTATTTTTCATTTATTTCAATATAATTTGTAATTATTTCCTGAAGCATTTTTATGATTGAGTTAAACTCTTTATCAGATAATTCCAATTTCTGGTTCATCTATGTGCTGGAATAGATTGATTTTTTTCAGTGTGATAGATGATCTTCAGTTGTATCATGATCATTTTGGCTATAAGACTCTGGGTCTTAAAAATTTTTGTCTTTGGGCTGTCAGTCACCTGTGTAGATATAACATACAAATCTGGCCTACGTTTATGGGCTATCATTCAGAAGCAATTTAATTTCCAGAGCACCTGTGATTCCTCTTTTGGTCTATTTAATTTATCTCGTAACACTGGGACTTCTACTGATCCTTGTTGCTTCAGAGACTGGAATGAGTCCCCTAAGCCAAGTGGCTTGGAGCCTCTAGGTGGAGGAGTGGATGTTCTGGCCATCAGGCACAAAGAGAGTTTCTGACTGGGCTACTTGGTCTGCCAGAATTCCTCTGTCTGATAACATCAGAGCATCCTGGTGCCCCTGAATGATAGAGTCTCAGGTATACAGGAACAAAGAGACCATTTGGCCCAGACACTTGTTGTGGCCGGATCACTCTTGCTAGTGTCACCTCCTGATTTCTTTTGGTAGGAGATGGAAATCCCAAATGCAATGAGGAACAAGAGAATTCCTGGCAGGACTGTTTTGGGGTCAGGATCCTCCTTGCCTTGGTGCTGAGTTTATTGTGGTGGGATACCCCTTGCTAGGGCCTCCCAGCTGTATGGTGTCTCTGAGTGGGGAATGGGAATCACACTCGACAGGGAGGCAGAGGACTTGCCCTGGGCCCTAGTTGGCCATGGAACTCCTGAGCAACCCTCCTCGTCAGTGCGTCCACACTCCCCTGGTGCTGTCAGTGGGTCTCCATTCTAATTTTGGGGAGCAATGAGTCTGCTGGGCTGCCTCCTATTGCTAGACTGGGAGTCAAGAAATGCTACACCTAATTTCTTCTGTGGATTGGAGGACTTTAACTTTCCCTGCCACTGTGTTTTTTTTTTCCCCATTTCCACCATCTGAAACCAGTTTACCTTCTTCCTTCCGTTCATTTCTCTTAGCTTTCCTCTTGCATTGTTCCCAGTGTTTATGGTTGTACTTAACAAGAAGGACCAAGGGGAGACAAGTCTATGGAATCTTTTCTGGACTGTGTGAGACATGACTGAAAGATGAAGTGTGTCATCAAGTTGCTTCTTTAATTTATTATTTTAGTATAAATTTGCTCAAAGCTTGGAAATATGTATGCACTTTAACTGATATGCTGAGTTACACAATATCTAGTGTTAAAATTTGCTACCACAAATTCTTGTACTGAACATTGACCAAGCATTAGGCTCTGGAGACCTACTTCCACAGGATAACAATACATTTCCTATCCCTTCCTTAAAATGTTTAAACTTAAATAAGAATTTAAAATATAATTATTGTGAAAAAGAACAAAAAGCAATTGCCATAAAATCGTTTCCAACTTATGGAGACTTGATACGTGTCAAATATGATTGTGTTTCACAGGATTTCAAATGACTCATCTGACAAAAGTCCATCCCCCGTCCTTTCTTCTGAAGCTTCTCTGGGTAGACTCAAACCTCCAAACTTTCATTTAGCAGGTGGCTTATTAATGGTTTGTAACCATGAACCTGGAATTGATTGTAATTACTGTTACAGAAAAAGTAAAAAGCTTTGGAAGTGGAAATCAGGCATACTTATTCTGGGGATTTCAAGGGAGGTTTTTTTGAGGAAGTGTGCTAAGAACCAAGGGATGATTAGTCAAGGAAGCTCAGCTGGAGTGATGGTGGGCTGAGGGGTTTGGGGTGAGATGGTACAGGGGATGGATATGTAAAGAGGAAATAACACACGTAAAGACGTGAGGATTAAAGAAAATGTGTTGTTGTTGCTGTTGTTCTGTGCCGTCCAGTTGGACCCGACTCATAGCAACCCCTCCTTGGCTTTCCGAGGCAGTGTCACTATGGAAGTAGATTGCCCCATCTTCCTTCCAAGGAGTGGCTGGTGGGTTTGAACCGCCAGCCTTCTGGTTAACAGTCAAGTGCATTAGGCACGACGCTACCAGAGCTTCTAAAGAAAACATGTTGTTGTGTGC
>NW_006922438.1:202917-205745 GCF_000298275.1 Orycteropus afer afer
CTGCGTTTGAACTGCCAGCCTTCTAGTTAGCAGTCAAGTGCCTTAGCCACTATGCCACCACAGAAATGTCTTAAAGATGAGAACAATCAGATTAGCATTTTAGAAAGCTAACTCCCACAAATAGTGGACAATGGGTTGGATGAAAAAATTAACTGGAAGCCTGGTGTGTCATTAAAATATTGTGGTAATTCAGTAGAGAAATACTTTGTGTCTTGGTGACTAGGTTATGAAATAGATAAAAAGAGGAAGTAATAGTTATAAAAAGTACACATTGGTGACTGAATTAATATGTTGCTGAAATTTAAAGTGGAGGGGGAATTTAAAGTTCAGAAGGATAGTGAATTCTCTATTTAGACCAGAAATGGCAAACTACCACTAATCAATAAATTATTATTTATAAAGATGTGTTGAGAGAGATTACGTACCTTTGGCTTTGTTTAAAAAGTTCCACACTTTTAAATATATATGTATATTCAAATGTCTATATTGGATACAGACTTTTTAACTATGACAGGGATGCTACCTTTTTGTCTAGATGCCCAAGATTCTGACCTATGAGTTCTGAAGTTTGCCAGGGAGCTCTGTCCTTCCCAAGTCTTCCTACAACTCAACATAGTCACATATAATATTTCCAGTTTTCTCATGTTTGGGTTTATAGAACTTTTGGATTATGATTTAGGAGATCTTGAAAAATTTAGAAGGGCAGACAAAAGGTAGGAAAGACATTGAAAGGCTAAAAATTGTTCACTGTGGCCCTTGTAAGACCTTAACTTCTAACTATGAGTCCCTACCTTCTTGTTCAACCCAAATTGTCCAACCAACAGCTTCCAAACTGCAGACTCATTCTTGCTGCATTTTCATTCTGTCCCAGGACTAAAGCCACCTAAGTTTCCCTATCCTTTCTGAGATTTGGAAGAGTGACAAATTTTCAAAACAACTGAATTTCAACTGACGTTTTCAATCTGTACAAAGTCTTTAACTTCCTGCTCCCTATACAGCACTTGTTTTTCATTGAAATGCTTAATAAAGGCTTGTTGTTGTTGTTTTGCCATTGAGTCGGCCCCAACTCATAACGACCCCTCCTTGGGTTTCCGAGGCAGTATTACTATGGAAGTAGGATTGCCTAACCTTCCTTCCTTGTAGTGGCTGGTGGGTTTGAAGCTCCAGCCTTCTGGTGAGCAGTGAAGTGCCTTAGGCAACAATTTTGATTAGTTTTTATCTTATCACAGTTTTGTTATCTTGAGTCACATCAGGACCAACTCTCTGCTTCCCAGTGTGAAATGCTTTGATGAAGGTAGAGTATACCAGACCCTATGCCATCTAATCTCTTTAGGGTACCTATGACTGGACACAGGAGCTCTGGTAGCATAGTGCCTAAGGAACTTGACTGTTAACCAGAAGGCTGGCGATTCAAACCCACCAGCCACTCCTCACAAGGAAGGTTGGGAAATCTACTTTCATAGTGATATTGCCTCAGAAACCCAAGAAGGGGTCACTATGAGTCAAGTCTGACTCAATGGCACATAACAACAACAACACATGACTGGACATACAGATGTATGCTCCTTTTGCATGGTGCCCTATTGTGTCAGAGTGCAACTTAGGCCTTTGTTATTATTTTTGAGTAAAAACTCTCTCAATGCTCTCTGCCCTGTCACCTTTCAATAACCTGTGGGTCTTACAGGAGGCAAAAAAAAAAAAAAAAAAGAGAGAGACAATAATGCAATGCCAAACATTTTGGGACCTATACTTGTTTATTTCTGTCACTAGGCTGGCAATGAACAACAAACAAACAACTAGGTCATCACCAGACCAGTCCACACTGTGTGTGTGTGTATCTATATCTATATCTATATCATCTATATCTATATGAATATTGGTGCTAACAACAACTATTAAATCTGCAGGGACCTCAGTAAGGACTATTTAGAATTCAGTGCTCAGTTTGAGCAACTTGGAATACAAACAAGGCTATTTGAGAGGGCCCTTGGAACAAAATGAAGAAGCACTCATGAGAAGACGACTTGTCTTGCCTGTCTAAAAGAGGGAAAGCACTGAAGAGGGAGAATTTCATTTAAACCAGCTCTAAAAAGCCAGTTGTATTTAAGCCATTCTGTATTGTGTGTGGTTGTGGGTGTCAACGTGAAATCCTGCATCTAATTTCCTCACCTCCTTGAAGAACATGGCAACCATGGAAATGTGCCTAACAACTGAAGAGAACATAATTGATCAAGGGTCCCAGCTGCTGCAGTAGCAATCCACTACAACTTTTGCACAGAGGCCACACTTCCATGGCTGCTTCCAGCCAATGACTTTGCTCAGTGAGGATTCTAATGGAGGCCCCTTTCTGGAAGATACCAGACTCTTCTGATGCCTCATGTTGGTCTGAAGCTTTCTGTCCCCCTCCTTAGACTGTCCAGAAGTCTAGGCTGCTCCCACCTCCCCTTCCCTTCCTTTCTCTTTCACTGAGGGTCAGGCTGGCTATGAGGTCTAATGGCTCTCAGGGCCTTGATCTGCTCCCTCTGCATTTTTCCTTGTAGTGTTTTTCCCAAAGAAAATCCTCCAATGCTTAATCCCATGTTGATGTCTGCTTCTCAGCCATCCAAATTAACATACAGAAGAAGATGGTTATCTTTTTACAATAAAAATTTCTAGTTTGTCTGAACTCAGATCTCTTTTCCTTTTTTCTTTGGCTTTTTCCCTCTCATTCTTTTTCCCTTCTTGTGAAAAAAAAAATGGAGACTGATGGATCAAAACTTTTGTCTGTCATTATGTGGCCACTCTAGGAATATCTAGTCTAGATATGTAGTCAAAAGTTTCTAAAAAAT
>NW_006922438.1:206000-209876 GCF_000298275.1 Orycteropus afer afer
AAAAAAAGTATTGTGACTGGAAAAATGTAATTTTACTCACAAGTTACAAGAGAAATCTGGTCTTATGAAGAGGAAATAATTTAAACATGATTTAAAGAGTGATTAAATTTTAGTTTATGAACACATAAGTTTATGCATTTTTCTAGAAAAAGATTTATGTAATATTCATGATAAAGTGATGAGTGTTTGGACACATTAAAATAAGTTAATAATGTGGGTTTAGAGACTACTCCTATCACCCATCTGCCAGGTTGTCACACTGTGGTGGCTTGTGTATTGCTATGATTCTGGAAGCTATGCCACGACTGTTTCAAATACATGGTGGAGCTTCCAGACTACGACTGGTGATCTGTTTCTGAAAATTAGCCAATGAAAATCCTATGGATGACAACAGAATATTGTCCAATATAGTGCTGAAAGATGAGCCCCCTAAGTTGGAAAACACTTAAAATACATTGTTGACAGCAATAATAGACTTGAATACACCAGTGATCATGACAATGGTGCAAGACTGGACAGCATTTGACTGTGCTGTGTATGGGGTTGCCATGAGTTGGAGGAGACTCTATGGCAACAAATACAACAACAGAGACTACTCAGTGTCTTGTTATATAAATTTAATACTAACACAATATTCTGATCTATACAACTCTGGGCTCATACTTTTCATAATATAAAAATTCTCATAGTATTGTAAATAATGAAAGCATAATATATTGACTTAAATTATAATTTTGAGAACCTTAGTTAAATTTAAGACTTTAGAGTACTATTAAATTGAGTTAATTAAAAAAATATTTGAATGCTTGAAAATTGCAGATTAGAAAAGCAATACATATTTTTGCTATTAATTTTAGCTTTAAATACCTTTATGCTTATTCATTGCAAAATGACTAAAGGTTAACAGAATGTGAAAATTATTTTGGATGATGTTTGGTTTCTTTTTCTTTCTTTGCATCCTTAAAATTTATAAAGATGATATGAAATGTCTGCCCATGGAAAAACATATTTAGACAGATAGTGGTTTTCTGCCTTCTGTTTTTTTTTCTGTATGTGAAGGAAACAAAAATTGATGTTTTTTTTAAAAGATAATAATTTTAAAGATAATAATTGATGCAAATAATTGAGACTACATTGTATATAATAATTATGGAGAGTAGATATTCAAAATAATAGAAAGCTTACAAGATTTGTCTGTTTCTTAAGGAAATCTTTATAGTTTATTTAGATGGAAAATTTAATGTAGAATATGCATCTTTATTTAATATCTCAATTTTTATATTTGCATATGTCTAAAAGCATACTTATGGAAATACATTAAAATTAAGAAGCTTATAAATAATAAATATGAATTTTAAAGGAACAATGAAATATGTTAATGTTTTTACAATGCTGGCTCATATTGTTTTTCTTCATACAAAAAAAGGTTAATAAATCTTTTACTGTGGAAAAGTACTGGGTAGTATACAAAAAAAGAATAAAATTAGAATGTATCTTTGTCTATGAAATGATTGTTATTTTCTGCGCAGAAAACAAAAGTAACCTCTTATTGCCAAAATATTCTAATTTTTATACATCTGGCATGTTTTGAACCACTCTTTTAAAAAATTCCTTATTAATTTTTAAAGATTAATATTTTAGAGATTATCATTCCTTATTGATAAGGTTTTCCAATAACTATTTCTTAATTTTAAAAATGAGAGCTCTGGTAACATAGTAGCTAAGGCACTTGACTGCTAACCAGAAGGCTGGCAGTTCAAACCCACCAGCCACTCCTCAGAAGGAAGATAGGGCAATCTATTTCCATAGTGATACTGTCTCGGAAACCCAACGAAGGGTTGCTATGAGTCGGGTCCGACTTGACGGCACATAACAACAACAATAACAATTTTAAAAAATTTTGACTTATTTTTATGTCTTGTCTCTTCGTTCAGTTTTTCTCTGTTTAGTCTTTTCCAAATCCAGACTCTAGATTTTGTGCAATGAAACTCTAAATATCTCTCTTATCCCTCAAAATATCTTTGAATTTCCTAAAGTAGCTACCATGTAACCTAGAGATATTTTTTCTCCTTCTTTGAAGAAAAATAATAAAATGAATTAGGCTTTTGCAATTTCCTAGCTTTTAATTTAATCATAGCTATTAAGAGAACTCTGTTCACTGAATTTAAGATAAAAAAGGAAAACTATAAAATCCCAAAGACAAAAGAAACTTATTCTTCATTGTTTGTCAGGTGTAGTACTATACATAAAGTGAGATGACCAGACTTCACCTACTTTGGTCGTGTTATCATAATGGGCCATTCCCTGGAGAAAGATAACGTGTTTGGTCAAGTGGAGGGTTGGCCCTCAAGAGATGGATTGACACAGTGGCTGCAATCATGGGATCAGGCATAGCAAAGATTGTGAGGCTGGCACAGTACCAGGCAGTGTTTTGTTCTATTGAACAGAGGATCACTATGAGTTGGAGCCGACTTGATGGCACCTGACAACAACACTACAATTTAAGTACGTAGGCTTCAGCAATTCCATTCTTCTGACATAAAAAGCACAAAGACTGGTATAACAACTGCTATAAATTATTATTTTTTTTCTGAAATTCAATTCCCTTATCAATTGGAGATAATCAGTGACAATCATTGCTTTCAGTTTCCTTAGTGCTGACACACGGCCTTTCTCGCTTCCAGAGAATTTTCAACTTGAAAGTAATTTGAGTTCCAAAGAGAACACATGCACCTATCTATCAACTTTTTGGTAAAAGGTTTTCTATATTTGTTCATCAATACTTACTGGTCAAAGATATTTTAATAATATCTTATATTTGATTTTTCTGAAAATAAACTCTCTCTGGAGCTCTGGTAGCATAGTGCCTAGGGCATTTGACTGCTAACCAGAAGGTTGGTGGTTCAAACCCACCAGCCACTCCTGGAAGGAAGATGGGGCAATCTACTTCCATAGTGATACTGCCTTGGCAACCCAAGGAGAGGTCACTATGAGTCGGGTCAACTCGACGGCACATAACAACAACACATACTCTCTCTCAAATGTGGTTTCTTTGATCAGTTCTCATAAATCTTTTGTCCCTCAGTAATGACAGATCTCAACAAATTCAGTTAAAAACTCAAGAATATGAGGCCTCACCTCAGTCATATCAAACCTCAGTGACAGCAAAGACATTTTATAACACTTAACACCATTTGAGTCATGCCATGCTGACATGTTATTTCATAAGTTGACCAAGTTTTTTTAATTAGATGGCCATAATATTTCTGACTGTAAAATCCAGTATTCTTTTTACTTCTTTTATTTTTTTATTGATGTTTTAACCATTTACTGACACCTTCCAAGGGAAAAATATATTTCATACTTCATTTAGTTTTCTGATTCCCAAGAGTGCTGGAAATCATGCAACTTTAACCCTATCAAAGATGATTAAAAACATTTTTAGTGTTGTCTATTCTTTTTTCACAAATTTAGCGGCCATTTTAAACACCAAGCCATCATGACTGAGAAAGCTAACATGAGTCAGCAAAATTAGAAATTTATTAAGGATACGAAGAAAGCTAAACCTGACTGAGGTTGACATGTTTAGATCTCATATTGATATTGCAATTAGCATTGAGGTTTAGGTAGTGACATAGATCAAGAGAAAACTTGACCTTGAGTGAAATAAGGTGACAGTTAACATATGAACATAACTAAATGATCTGTGAAAATCAATAAAAAAATAGCCTGTCTTTTAAAAAAATGAGTTATAAATATAACTGACTTGACCTCTCTTATAACATAGTTATCCAGCTAAGTAATACTCATAAATCTAAATGCCTTCTCCCCAAAGACCATTTCTCTAGATAGACACACACACACACACACACACAC
>NW_006922438.1:211441-212034 GCF_000298275.1 Orycteropus afer afer
CAGCACTGCATCCATTTGTTGAGACATGTCAGTGGGTATTCAGTCAATTCCTAGAGCCCCATTTTTAACAAATTCCTTCACTGCAGCTTCAACTTCTTTCTTCAATACCATTGTTCTTGATCATATGTTACCTCTTGAAATAGTTTAACACTAACCATTTTTTTTGGTACAGTGACTCTGTGTATTCCTTCCATCTTCTTTTGATGTTTCCTGCATTAGTCAATATTTTGCCCATAGAATCTTTCAACATTGCAACTCAAAGCTTGAGTTTTTTCTTCAGTTCTTTCAGCTTGAGAATTACTGAGCATGTTCTTCCCTTTTGGTTTTCTAATTCCAGATCTGTGCACATTTCATTATAATACTTCACTTCATCTTCTTGAGCTCCCTTTGAAATCTTTTTTTCAGCTTTTTAATTTCATCATTTCTTCCATTTGCTTTATCTACTCTCCAGAGGTTCAAGAGCAAATTTCAGTCTTGTCTGACATCCATTTTGGTCTATTCTTCCTTTCCTGTCTTTCTAATGACCTTTTGCTTTCTTCATGTATGAAGTTCTTAATATCATCCCACAAGTCATCTAATCTAGTCTAGTCATC
>NW_006922438.1:212441-215222 GCF_000298275.1 Orycteropus afer afer
GGATATCATCCCATCATTGATAGCATTGTACTTCATCACAAATCTTGAAACATTCTTTTTGATGATGAATTTAACACCATTGCTCTTCATTCATTCATTCCCAGCATAGTAGACCATATGATTGTTTGATTCAAAATGGCTATTACCAGTCCATTTAAGTTCACTAATGCCTAGGATACTGATCTTTATGTATTCCATTTCATTTTTGACAATTTCCAATTTTCTTACATTCATATTTCATACATTCCACATTTCAATTACTAATGGATATTTGCAGCTGTTTCTTCCCATTTTGAGTCATGCCCCATCAGCAAATGAATGTTCTAAAAACTTTACTCCATCCATGTCATTAAGGTCAACTTTATTTTGGGAAGACAGCCCTTCCCCAGTCGTATTTTGAGTGCCTTTCAACCTGAGTGGCTCATCTTCCAGCACTATAACAGACAGTGTTTCATGGCTCTTCATAACATTTTCCAATAATATATCAAACAGTGTTTCACTACTATTCATAAGATTTTAACTAGCTAATTTTTTCAGATATGGATTGTCCCATCCGTCTTCCCCAACTGTCTTAGTCTGGAAGCTCCACTGAAATTTGTCCACCATGGGTGACCCTGCTGGTATCTGAAATACTGGTGGCATAGCCTCTAGCCTCAAAGTAACATGAAAGCCACCACAGTAAAACACACTGAGGGACGGATGGTGGGTGTTTGACTCTATAGAGTTTATAAAAGACATACACTCTACTGCTAGCCTCCTTCTTTCCCTCCCTTTCTTTATTCTTTTATCTTTCTTTTTTCCTCTTCTTTTATTTTGCCCTTCTTATTCTCTTGTGTATAGGCAGTCCATAGTTTACGAACATCAAACTTACGTACAACTTGTACTTACCAACGTACTCCCATAAAGCCTATTGTATTAAAAATTTGAGATACACACAATGGTTCATAATAACAAATGGGCACTATTTTGTGATACACATCAAAACTATCATTATTATTACTATATATATTATGTTAAAGATGTTTTAATGTATCTGGAAGTGCTTCTTTAATGTTTTTATGCACAGATAGGTATACTATATAATATGTACTAGACAAACAGTTGACTAACTGACATTACATAGTACTTAACTGTTCCTATATATGTACACATTTGACTTAAAGACAGACTGAGAAATGGAATTCGCTGATAATCTGTGGCTGCCTGTACCTAGCTGTATGTTGTTGTTAGTTGCCACTGGGTCACTTTTGACTCTTGGCAGCCCTATGTGTTCACAGTAGAATTGCTCCATAGAGTTTTTAGGGCTGTGACTTTTGAAAGTGGGTCCTCAGACGTATCTTCCTAGGCACTGCTGGGTGGGTTGGAACACTGACCTTTCATCTATTAGTGGAGTACTTAACTGTTCCACTGCCCAGTAATTCTATAGGGGAACATAAATTCACAGGATTTTATTTTTTTGAGATATTTTTCTCAGAAATTTTTTTAAAGGAGCCATCAAGTTCGAATTTGTAAGCACTTTGATTTAGTTCATTCTTAGACAACTGACTTGAATTTGACCAGTAGACTAATATATGAAAAGAGTTAATGAAAATGTAAAAGTTTGCAAACAGACAATTTTAATGTGGGAAAAAAATAGAAGTCTGCATTCTGGAGCATTTTTTAGGCCAAGTGATGGTTCAAGAAGCAGTCATTACATTATTGATGCATTGATTACATTTGAAAGTGGGGCAATCTACTTCCATAGTGATATTGCCTCGGAAACCCAAGGAGAGGTTGCTATGAGTCCAGTCCAACTTGATGACACATAACAACAACAACAACAAGTCAATCCTTAATGAGAAAACTAAGGACTCAGTGGGTCATTTACTGGTTATTTCAAATAACATTTGTTAAAAATATATGTTAATAATTTCTTCCATCCAGAGAAGTTGCTTCCCTTGAGATGTTATAATTGTTTTCTGTTGCTGTGTAACAAATTATCACAAATATAGAAGCTTAAAATGACACCCTTTTTTTTTTTTTTTAATCAGAGTTTGTATGGATCAGGAGTCCAGATGTGGGTTAGCCAGGCCTTCTGCTCAGAGTCTCACTGGGCAGAAATCAAGGCTTTTGTCAGAAGTTGCAATTGCAATTTAGTCTGAGGCTTGGGTTCCTTTTTCAGTTCACTAATTGTTTTGAGTACTCAGTTTCTGGTGGTTGTAGGATGCAGCCCAAAGCCCCTGGAGACTGGCCACCGTTTCCTGCTCAGTGATGCTCTCGACAACATGCAGTTTGCTTCTTTAAGGCAACAGAAAAATTGTCTCCAAATCTCTTTTCAGTCTGTTAAGACAGAGTCTCGTTTAGTGTATTGTAATCAAGGGAGTAACTATCCTCTCATCTTATTGTAACTATGGGCTAGAGGCTTGTCTGGTTTACCTGTGCTCAAAGGAAGGGGATTACATAAAGGCGTGAATACTGTGAGAAAAATCTTGCAGGCAGTCATAGAATTCTGCTTACCACAGGCACTTTATTATGGTATTCCCAGTCACCTCATCATAATCATCATTTTCAGTTAGGATAACTTCAGTTGCAAGGAAAAAAAAAAATATGCATCTAGAAGTGGCTTTAAAATCAGGGCGTATTTTCTCACATCCTGATGCTGCACGTGGACTGCAGGGTTGTTTATCACTGTGTTAGCATTAAAGGCCTACGCTCTTCCCAGCTTTCTGCCATCCTTGGCATGATGGTTTTCAACCTCAGATTTGACTCTTATTCTTACAAGACAATTGCTGAAAATCTAGA
>NW_006922438.1:219297-223256 GCF_000298275.1 Orycteropus afer afer
CCAATTTAAAGATTATATAGAACTTAATGGACTTATTAAAGAGAAAGCATATGATGGTCAAAGGTCCATTCAATAGAAATCTTCATCCCCCCAAAATTTTTTTAGATAAAGCTTTTGCCTTTGCAAAAGGTAAAATCAACCACAATTGGAGTTTTTAAAAACTAAGTATGGAACAGTAACCCACATATACTAAAAAGCTGGAAGAAAAATGAGGTAATTACCTTCAATGATAAATAATTTAATGCAAAAAGAACAATAGAACATAAATCTTTCTTTAAAAGAAATTTTAAACTTCCTTGGCAACTTTAACTCTCCTGTAATTTCTGTGAACTTGGTAATGTACTAACAGCAAAAAGAATTTCCTATCAGTGTAAATATGTTTTAGTGGTCTAGCAAGCACTATATACTCATATCTGTAATGATGTGATGAATATGCTTATATTTTGTATGTTACAAACAATATCACAAAATTAATAAACTATAATTTTACATTATAGAACATACTTCTTAAGGGGAAAAAAAAGATGCATTTTAAACTAGGAGGCTATCATTCAAAGCAATTACAAGACCCTAAAATGCTAAAAATATAAATGGATTCATTTTTCTGCCTGATCAACACAGCTGAGGTAAAACTGTAAGAGGGACGCATAGCAGTAAATGGGAAAGAAAAAGTACATAGGTGAGTATTGAAACCTTTTTTTGGTGGCGAGTTCCAAGACACTGATGGTTATTTATAAAGCTGACATCATGAGAAAAATGTTTGTCTCTGAAATCCAGTTCAACTACGAGTCTGAAGCAACAAAGGGAATCATTTGTTGCACTTGATACCATAAGCTGGCCTTTTGCTATTTGAGGAGAAACAGGTTGCAAGTAAATGGCATGAGGATTTTTTTCCCTCTGAGTTTCTTCGTATACTTAAATATATTTCTCTTATACTGTACAGGAAAAAAATATATTATAATGAAAACATGGGGTGTTTTGTGGCCATAATTACATCTATTCAAATGCAACCAAATGAACTGGAAATGACTATTGTGTGTGTGTTTAATGTATACGTGTGTATGTATATCTATATATCTATATCCACTTATCTATCTAATCACTTATAATTATGCATATCATTAGTTACCTGCTTGAATAATTGCAAAATTACAACATGTCTTGTTTACCAAGCTTTTCTGATTTACTGTCCTTTAACTACATGAAAAGAGATGAGAAAAATATTTAAAACAAAATAAATATGAAATCTTCGTGGCAGAAAACATTTTTGACATCTGCCATTATAAAGCTACCCTGAGAGTAAAACTTTGATATATCAAAATTGATTCATTCAATAATCCTCTGTAGTAAACAATTTAATCCATCAATGACATTTCAGAAATAGACTGGCTATTATACAACACACATGGATTCTACTTTCTTTTTTTTTTCCCACTAGATTTTTTTTTTTTTTTCACTTTCCTTTATGGCTGTTACATTCTTGGAATTCAGCTGGGATTGACACACAATTTACAAGTATTTGAACACCTAGTACTCATCTATTTGCTCATTGACAAAATTGGGTGCTGTGGAATTCCAAGAAATATATTCGGAAACATGTTGATAACGAAAGCAGACAAATGCCCTGCCCTATTTGCTTGTGATGTTAACTACGGATATAAGAAGAAAGAAAGCAGGCAAATTAAAACCATCATTATAAAGGACAGGCTTGAATATCACGAACCCACTGCCAACAATTAATTCTGACTCATAGCAACCTCATAGGACAATGTAGAACTGCTCTACAGTTTCCAAGTCTGTAAATCTTTACAGAGGCAGACTGCTAAATCTTCCTCAGGCCACCTAGCAGCTGCTGGGTTAGAACCACCAACCTTTTGGTTAGCAGCTGAATGCCTTAGGCACTGCACCACCAGAGCTTTGTGGGCTTTAGTAAACCACAAAACCCACTGCCATTGAGTCAATTCCAACTCATAATGACCCCCATTGGGTTTCCAAGATGGTAAATCTTTCCAGAAGATGCAGAAAATAACCTTATACTAGGTAGGAAAGTCAGGAAAGGGTCTCTGTGGCCTAAATAAAGAGGGGTTCAGCCTGTGACACAGAGGGTAAATGACATTAAAGCTGGAAGATTAGCATACGCAAACATCTCAACAAAAAAAGAGTATGAAAGAGTATAGCCTTTCAGTGAATTGCAGGAAGGTGATGTGAAGAGAATATAATTAGAAAAGGGAGACTGACACTGAAAACAAGCAGAGTGCTAGGAAGAGGACTGATCATTCAGGCCTTTGGAGTCCATTGGAAGGATTTTTTTTTTTTTTTTTTTCCCCTGTGTGCATTGAGAAGTCATCGATGGGGCTTAAGAGCTTGGTAGAAACATAACCAATTTTTGTTAAGAAAAACATTTTTGCTATTGTGTGAAGAATTGGTTGGAGGAAGATGAGGATGGATAAATTTGTTGAGTCACTTATATTAATTAATTTACAGTAATTCAAGCAAAAACTAAATGGTGACAGAATTAAAATGTTGGCAGTGAAGAATGACAGAAGAGGATGCACTTTTAAAAAACTAAACTAATATAATTGACATAAATCTGCTATGTATTGTACACAAAAATTAAGAACACAGGGAGTGACTAAAAGGGAAAATTGAGGAAACCAAGGAAATTTTTAATTATCTGGCATGAAAATATTGGATATTTTTCCAATCTAGTGATCTGAGGAAAATAGCTTATGAAGCATGAGAGGTGTTTTGATAAAATTAATTTTAGATTTATTTTAATAAAGGGAGTTACAGTCATATTATTACAATTATTATTATGTTGGTAAAAATTATTATTAGTTCTAATGAAATTTTAAAAAATTAAAAAAAACAACATTTTTACATCCAACACTACAAGGATTTATAAGGAAAATAATATATGTCTTGCTGGCTTTTCATCCCATCAAGAATGTCTTCTTCTCCCCCAGCATTGCTGCCCACTGCCTTCTCTGCACCATTTGCCCCCTCCAGCGTGCACCTGCCTCTGAGCTCATGGAGTGACAATCACTCTTAGGGCTTAGCAGGCTTACTTTCTGGAGTTAAGACCACAACGTTATTCACTAACCTATTTGTTATTTCAACAGTGGGCAGTTCTTATGTTGGAGTAGAAGCTATTTGGGGATATGCAGATTTCTGAGAACTCCTCAGATTACCCATTTCCTGTGTACATAATACCGCTTTGATTAATCAACCTTCTGAGAATATTTACCTGATGTTGTGACTGTCCTGAGAGCTCTTTCTGTGTACAACGTGATAATTTTAAACCAAAGAGCCTTTGAAATAATGAGATAAAAACTATCCAGATAATATTAGGAAACACTATCTGGTTAGACTCTGCAGGGGAAAACACAAAAACAAAACAGTAAATGTCTTCAGTCTTTTGAATATGTAGACATTTAAAATCTCATTTACAGCCAGTATTTTCACTGGTAGCTCACATGAAAGGACATTCTGCATGTTTATAAGGTTATCTTTCTTAGAAGCAGATCAAGATCAATTTATCTGTCTAGCAGAATGGAGAAGGAGGGTTTTCTTAGAAATGCTGAAATTGAGCACACTGTGAAATTTTTTCATTCCATAATCCTGACATTTTTGGAGAACTTTTCTTCCTATCCTATTTTATATTTAGTGAATGCTTTTCTAGAAAGAATTTTTTATTATCAGATATGGGTAATAAATTTACACATTTCCATAGAAGAAGACATAAGAATTTCCAAATTTTAAAGGATGTTTCAAATCAGACTCTCAAATCATATGAAATTATTATCACTTTGATAAATTATTGTTGATAAAGTATTATCAACAAACTCAATCAGCCTTAGGACATGATGGCCCTTGAGACCAGAAGAACTAGATGGTGCCTGGCTACCAATGCCAACCACTCAGGAAAGGATCAAATCTGGAGATCCTGGATAGAGTGG
>NW_006922438.1:223834-232163 GCF_000298275.1 Orycteropus afer afer
GATTTTATCACTATAAAAGTCGTAATTCCTGTAGGAGATCCTGGATAAAGTAGGAGAAAAATGTGGAACAAAACTCAAAATTATAAAAAAGACCAGGCTTACTGACCTGATGGGAACTGGTGAAACCCCCTAGATTATGGCCTCTAGTGATCCATTGGGCCTGGAATTGAACTCACACCTATGGTTTCCAGCCAAACAACAGACAGACATATAAGGTGAACATTTACATCAGTTAGACACACTCCATAGGACAACCAACCACAGGAGATCAAAAGGCAGTATTTGCATGCAGAACAAGTTCAGGAGGGCAGGAGTACATAGGAAAGAATCACACAGCGAAAGGGAACCAGAGGGGGAAGTAGGAAGAAAGCTGTTACATTTTGGGGACTGTAATCAATGTCATGAAACAAAATGTGTATTAACTGTTGTTTGGAAAATGAATTTGCTCTGTAAACTTTCACCCAACCCCCTACCGGCCCCCACACACAAAAGTCATAATGCCTGGGTCAGTTTCTGCTTATTATCAAAGGAATTCAACATAGCATTAATGTGAATAGTATTAATCCTCTAGCTTTATTGTGTCCTTTGTAATAATTTAACTAACTAACTGGAAGATTTTAGTTTACCTTAGAGAGTACAGGATTTCTTGTTGACTTTAGAAATTTATTTAATAATAAACTTCGATTGCTTATTCTCTGGACCTCAGGGGATTTTATGAGTGTACAATAAATAAAAAAACATGGCTCATGGGTCTATCATGACCCAAATGATATGTTTCCTGCACCCTACTGCATGCATTTTGCAAAAGTTCCAAGGCACCTGCTGCCTGTGGCCATAAATGTACTAAGCCATCAGCTGTTAAATGACTTTAGAAATTAGTTCGAGGTTAATTCTCTGCCTCATTGGTCCTCCAAAGTGGACAAACTGTAATTGACTTTGATAGCATTCAAGAAGTACTTTTACTATTGAATAACTGAGGTGCACTCACAGAAACATCCTGTGGGTATAGGAGCAGTTAAATGGATATCAAAAAGATGTCCTTAAGAGTGTATGTTTTTGTACTTAACCAATCTTCTTACCTATAACAGTGTTGTTGCTTTGTAAAACCTGAAAATTCTAACTTGTCAAAATGGTTTATTTTTTTATAGCAACTATTTTTCTTTTAACCCAAGTATCTTGAATGAGCACTAGTTCAAGAGAATTAACATTAAATATTCTTTTCAGTAAGGAGCTGTGGTGGTTAGGGGATAAGGGACTTTACTGCTATCCAGAAAGTCAGTGGTTCAAAATCACCAGCTGCTCCGTGGGCAATCTACTTCCATAAAGATTTACACCTTCAGAAACCCAATGGGGGTTGCTATGAGTTGAGATCATTTCCATGTTTGTGAGGTTTTTTTTTTTTTTTTTTTTTTTTTTTTTTTTTTTTTTTTTTTTTTTTTCAGTTATATTATAGAAGCAGGTGTGGTCATGCACATCCATTTATACCCACAATGTCATGGAGGAAAAGTGTGGACTAATCTTCCAGGAGAGTGACGCTCTCCAGTGCATCTTGAGTAAAAGGAGAAGAGTTGATCAGATACAACAAGTTCACTGCCATGGGTTTTGTTCATTCTTCACATTATGATTAAAACAAAACCAAACTCACTGCTGCTGAGCTGATTTCAACTCATAGCAAGCCCCATTGGGTTTCCAAGGCTATAAATCTTTATGGAGCAGACTGACACATCTTTCTTCCATGGAGCGGCTGGTGGGTTCCAACAACTGTCCCTTTGGTAAGTAACCAAATGCCTTAGCCACTACACCACCAGAGCTCCTTTACATTATGATTGGCCCACTGCAGTGTAGTAAATTACATAGAGTGGCTTCTCTAGCCATAAGTCTTTGTAAACTCCGTGGTGGAATTTGCAGTGAGCAATGGGGGAGTAGCTCCTGATTGCTAAAGTTATCCACCTGGGGTATTTCTGTTGAACCAGCAGGAAGCAATCTTCTAGGAAGTTTGCTCTCTCTCAGGTGTATAGAATTCTGATGTTGGGATTGGTTAGTGGTCACTCTGCCAGGCTCAAAAGGAGCCCTTCTAGAGCAGAAGGAGTCTCTCTGATTGCTGGCTGAGAAAGACATGCTGCTGAGAGACATGGGTTCCTGGGAGACACACACTGCTGAAAAAGAGACACCAAGAAACATGCATTGCTGAGAGAGACACTGAGAGACATGCACTGTTGGGAGACAGACTGAGAGAGACTGTTGGCTAAGAGGCGGCAGGCTGAGAGAGACTGAGCATTGCTCCTGAACTTGAATTGTAGCCTGGTGCTTCCCTAATAAACCCCATAATCTGTGAGTTCTGTGTGGCCACTGCAGCGAATTATCAAACCCAGCAGAGAAATGGTGGGTGCTGTGGGAGGAACCGTTGGTGTCAGGGTTAATGAAAGGGCTGGAGGAAGGCAGCATGTCTGGCCTCTCAGGAAAAGGCCTTGGGCTACTGATGGTGATTCTGTCTTCCTCTTGTGGGGTTAGAGGAGGTCAGAAGATGCGGCCTCCTTGCCCCTTTGGCACCCATTTAAATGTATTCCTTTCATTTCTCATTAAAATAAATTATTTCTGTAACTTTTAACTGATTGCTTTATACAATGTAGATCTTTTTTAAAAAATCTATGCTGGAATCTTGGGATTAATAGATTTTGTACCAAAATAGGAGCTCTGGTGGTGTAGTGCCTAAGGCATTTGACTGCTAGTCAGAAGCTGGTGGTTCAAACTCACCAGCCATTCCTCAGAAGGAAGACTGGGCAAGCTACTTCTGTAGAGATATTGTCTCGGAAACCCAAGGAGGGGTCACTATGAGTTGGATTCGACTCAACTGCAGTGAGTTTGTTTTTTGGTTTTTGGTACCAAAATAGATGCCCTGATTAGTTTGATGAGATGATGTACTTAAAATATTTAATTGTGTCTAGTATAAGCTTTGTTGTTGTTGTTGTTATGTGCCGTCGAGTCGGCCCCGACTCATAGCGACCCCTCCTTGGGTTTCCGAGGCAGTATCACTACGGAAGTAGGATTGCCCAACCTTCCTTCCGAGGAGTGGCTGGTGGGTTTGAACCGCCAGCCGTCTGGTTAGCAGGCAAGTGTCTTAGCCACTATGCTACCAGAGCTCCCTAGTATAAGCTTACTATGGTGAATGTCTTGAAAAAAATAAACTTAATAAATTTGTCAGTTCTACTATGGACAATTTGAGAAATTCTAGGATGTAGGAGATGACTGAGTAAAACATTTTCTATGTGATAAATGTTTACTAAGTATGGTGCTAACCATTTTATATATCATTGTAAAATCATACAACCCTTTTTGAGTAAAGTTAGCTATTATTCCCATTTTACAGAGAGAGGAGCTTAAAGAGTTCAAGTAACTTAACTACTTAGTAAATACTGGAGGTAAGATTCTAACACAGAGTATCAAATTTGATATATTTCATAAATCATTAAAACATTTTTAAAGGCAGTCATGCCATCCTTCAAATAGTACACCAAGTTAACATGTCCATGATCCTTTCTGATGTCTCCCCAAAGGCACTTAGAAATAAGGCCAACTTTTTTCTTTACTGTCCTAAAAATACACACACACACAAACCACAGGAAATTACTTAGCATCTTCTATATTCATGAGTGTAGAATAGAAAACATGAATGTTACAATTGAAAGAAGAAATACTATCCTATCCACAGGAAGTTTGTTGTTATCCATTTAAAAATAGTGCCATAGATATTAGATGAACTTTTCAATATGATGGTTAACATATATCCACAGGGTTTGATATTTATATTTCAGTAACATAATAATTTGGGGGAAAGGCCTTTGGAAAAACATCCAAACAATGAAAAGAAATATGAAATTGAATCTACGATCAATGAGAAACCTTCAAATCTCCCTCCGGGAGGTTTAATACAAGGTAGGACTTTTTTCTTTCAGTGCCTTGTAATTGTTTCAGCCAGAATATTTCTCTTGTTTATAAGAAGCTGTTTACGGGCGATGGGAAGATTGCTGGAGTCTAGTGGATGTATAGTAACTCAAGACATAGGATTTCTTAGAACATCAATTTCTTTATTGTTAACAATGGAGGAAAAATATGTTTTACCATTAAAATAGGGGTGGGTGAAGTAATTACCCAAATACACCTAGGACAGTGCCAGAAATTAAATAAATAGAGCTAGTTCTGTTCTTTTCAAAATATGTTTTAAATGCATTCATTGTACAATCTCCAGTTTCATCCCAGTTAGTGGAGATTGTGGGATATATTTTAGGTCATCTTTTTGGAAGTCTCACCAGCTGAGTTGGCCTGATTAAATCCCATGCCCTCTGCTGCTATGAGCTTATTTGTGGGGAAGCGAGGAGGACTTCTTTTATGTCCCTAACTCTCTGAACTGTGTTTGACATGGTCGAGCTCAGAGCCTTTAGAGGCTGGAGAGAGCTGCTAATAGGACTATTTGGCATAATGGCTGAAGTATAATTGCTTTTCACTTCTACTGCTTTACTTGAAGACTATTATTGCTCTCTCAAAACTTCCTCAGAGCTGGCTGTTCAAGCAATGACATTTTCTCAAAATAGTCCTTTATTAGCATTCCTTTCTCAATATTTCCTCAGATCACTACTTCTGTTACTCTTTGATAGTTTTCTCAGAATAAATATGAGGGGCTAGTGCTAGTTCACCATTTTATCAGAAACTGAACTGCTTTGAATTTTGATTCTAACATTTTATTTAAAACAAAAAATATAGTACAAGATGTATTTTCTATCAGTAATTTTTCTCTTTGTTCTTAGAGTTGTGCTTTAAATCAATATGCCTTGTATAGGTTTTGTTTTGATATATATTAATAATTTCAATACATTATGAAAACCAATGGGAGCTCTGGTGGTGTAGTGCCTAAGGCATTTGACTGCTAAACCAGAAGGCTGATGGTTCATACCCACCAGCCACTCTTCTGAAGAGAGATTGGGAAATCTACTTCTGTAGAGATACCACCTCAGAAACCCAAGGAGGGGTCGCTGTGAGTCAGGACTGACTCAACAGCAGTGAATTTGATTTGGGTTTGTGTGAAGAGCAAAATCTGTTGCATATATGATAGCTGCTAATTATCATTATCTTACTGAAGATAATTCAGAAACGTTTGCAGCAGTATATTGATAGAGAACTTCCAGAGGTTCAAGCCGGATTCAGAAGAGGTCGTGGAACAAGGGACATCATAGCTGTTGTCAGATGGACCTTGGCTCAAGGCAGGGAATACCAGAAAGATGTTTACTTGTGTTTTATTGACTATGCAAAGGCATTTGATTGTGTGATCATGACAATTTATGGACAACATTGAGAAGAATGGGAATCCCCGAGCACTTGATTGTACTCATGAGGAATCTGTACCTTGACCAGGAGGCTGTCGTCCGAACAGAACAAGGGGACACTACATGGTTTAAAATCAAGAAGGGAGTGCATCAGGGTTGTATTCTGTCTCCACACTTATTCAATCTATATGCTGAGCAAATAATCTGAGAAGCTGGACTATATGAAGAAAAACGTGATATCAGGATTGGAGGAAGAATCATTAACAACCTGAGATATGCAGACGATACAACTTTGCTTGCTGAAAGTGAGGATGACTTAAGGCACCTACTGATGAAGGTTGAAGAATACAGTCTGCAGTATGGATTACATCTCAACATAAAGAAAACAAAAATCCTCACAACTGGACCAATGAGCAGCATCACAATAAATGGAGAGAAGATTGAGGTTGTCAAGGAATTCATGTTGCTTGGTTCTACAATCGATGCCAACGGAAGCAGCAGTCAGGACATTAGATGATGTGTAGCATTGGGAAAGTCAACTGCGAAGGAACTGTTTCAAGTGCTGAGGAGCAAGGATATCTCATTGAGGACTAAGGTGCGCCTGACACAAGCCATGATATTTCCAATCGCCTGGTGTGCATGTGAGAGCTGGACAATGAATAAGGAAGACCGAAGAAGAGTTGATGCTTTTGAGTTGTGGTGCTGGTGGAGAATGCTGAAAGTACCATGGACTGCTAAAAGAACTAACAGATCTGTCCTGGAGGAAGTGTAGCCAGAATGCTCCTTGGAAGCAAGAATGGCCAGACTTCGTCTCACCTATTTTGGTCATGTTGTAAGAAGGGACCATTCCCTGGAGAAGGCTGTCATGCTTGGTAGGGTGGAGGGTCGATGAAAGATGGGGAGGCCTTCAAGGAGATGGATTGATATGGTGGCTGCGATGATGGGCTCAAGTATAGTAGGGATTGTGGGGCTGGCGCGGGATTGGGCAGTGTTTCATTCTGCTGTGCATGGGGTCACTATGAGTAGGAAATGAGTCCATGGCACTTAACAACAACAATTATCATTATTTTGAATTTTTTTAACTACACGGATTATTAAAAATTCTATGCATAGAAATCAAATGTAACATCAGCTTTTAATCAAATATTCATTTGAAAGATATCTGTTTAATGTATTTGTAATTACAACATTGTTAAGTAACATCACTTTGAATACATAAAACCAAACCAAACCACACTCACTGCCTTCGGGTCAGATCCGACTCATAGCAACCCCTCCTTGGGTTTCCAAGACAGTATCACTATGGAAGTGGATTGCCCAGTCTTCCTTCTGAGGAGAGGCTGGTGCGTTTGAACTGCCAGCCTTCTGGTTAGCAGTCAAGTCCCTAGGCACTATGCCACCAGAGCTCCTAAAGCCATGGAAAATTAACTTGTTAGCTCCCCCACTCTTTTGCTTTGCCTTCATCCAAATCAATACTTGTCTCTTACCTTGTTAGCTTTTTGTGTCCTGTGTTGGATTCGAACACATTAGTTACAAAAGAGAAGAAAAACAGTAAATTATCAAGTAAAGTCCTGGATCACCCCAGTAAACAGATCTGTGATTCACCATGCATGGATGATACATTAAGAGAAACAAGTCAAACTTCATTGAATCTTTTCCCTATCAGTATATGGAAGTAGAACTTTAGACCCTTGTAAAATCATTACCTACTCCTTAGTATTTCTTGGGATATTACACTCATCATCTCCCTATGCTCTTTTGCCCCCATCTTCTTCATGAGCATCATCTGCCTCAGAAGACACTTGCAGGATACATTGCCGTAGACATCTAAGTTGTCACTGATTGCTTCCGCTTCAATACCCAATGTTCCTACTAATTAATTAGAACCTGTGATCCTGATATTTCAAACTCAAAGCAATGTTGTATCTCACATCAAGGTGGTAACAATGACCTTTATTTTAATTTATCTCTCACTTTGCAAGCTGGTCCCAAGAAGAGGGTAGGGAGACCTGGGTTTCACAGAATGAAGGCTCGCTTTATTGTTTGTTTGCAGTCTCTATTTCTGTAGGTGCTCTCCAGAGAAGAAAGGCACAGGCCCAGGAGTTCAGCTGGATTCAGTACCTGAGACACACCTCCGTGCTCTTCTCAGGTCTCACATGTCATTCAATCCTGCAACATCTCCCTTTAGAGACAAACTGTCAATCAGAGGACCTCTCTCTGTCCGAGGAAGCTCTGTTCATATGACCACACCAAGCTGGCGCATCACGGTCAGAGATGGGCTCAAATGAGCTTCCATTTACACCCAAACCTCCACTGTAACGATAGTCTGCACAGATTATGAAGGAGTTTAAGAAAGAAAGAATTCTTCTGAGTTTTTTTATATATTGTGATTGGAACGTGTGATGTTTCTCTGAAATTAAGCCTTTGACTGAAAGCAAAGAAGCCTCTGTGCCTCATCTTCATTTCCATAATAGGCTGACTGACTTCAACTACTCTTTTATTTGCTTCTTTAAATAAAAAGCTGTTTTTGTTTCCCTTAGAAGCAATAAACTCCCCCAAAATAAGTTTAGGATCAGAATTATTTTTTTCTTTACTCTTTACAACTTTATTTTGGATATTTTATGTTAAAGGAACAGTCTGTATTTCCAAGAAAAATAGCAAAATGCTTCTCAGTTGTGTTTTCATGAACTTTGCTCAAATAATTTTGCATGTCTGCAAACTCAATGGTAATATGAAAACATCTTTATTCACAGTTTTGTACCTTATTTAGCATTAAAATATTTATGTATTATAATTAATTTATTGAACTAAAAGTATTACAGGAGTCAAGGAATACATGAATACTAATTGTATAATTTCTTTACATATTTAACCAAGGGGAAGAAAACAATAACTGATGTGAAATTTTAACATTTTATTAAAATAAAATTTGTGTTTACCTAATGCATGGAGCTCTGGTGGTGTAGTGCATAAGGCATTTTACTTCTAACCAGAAGGCTGGTGGTTCAAAC
>NW_006922438.1:238853-241353 GCF_000298275.1 Orycteropus afer afer
GAGACAAAGTATATGTGAACTGCTGTATGAAAAGTGAATTTACTCTGTAAATCTTCACCCAAATCAAAATAAAATTTTAAAAAAATAATAACTTCAAATATAAAATAATTCAAAATTTAAAAAAAAAAGAGGGGAAGGCCCTCAATGAGATGGATTGACACAGTGGCTGTGGCAATGAGCTCAAAGACAGCAGGTATCGCTGAGCGGAATGGGGCAGTGTTTTGTTCTGCTGTGCATACGGGTAGCTACGAGTTGGAGACAACTCTACAGCATCCAACAACAACATGTATAAGGAGACCTCATGGTGGTGGAGTGGTTAAATGCTTTGCTGCTAGCCAAAAAGGTGTTGATTTGCATCCTCTAGCTACTCTGCAGAAGTCTGCTATCCCTTGGGATAGTTCTACTCTATCCTATAAAGTGTTATTGGTCAAAATAGCATAAAATAAAAACATAAATGCAGGAAAAATTTAAAAAATATATATCTCCCACAAACTTAATTTTGAGTGTGAGGATCTCCCAGGCAGCCAGGTAAAAGTAATCAGTTAAGCAGATGGTTATATGAATCTGAAGTTGGGTTTTTAATTTGGAAGAATTTTTTTTTCTCTCCCCCATTAAGTTACTTTTCTTTCTCCCTGTCTCCGAATACCTCCTATATTTCTGGCATGATTAACTACTAGGGATGCAAAGATAACTAAGCCTAATTGTTCTGGTTACCTTGTGCCACTCTAACAAGAATATACCACAAATGGGATGGCCTTAACAAACAGGAGTTTATTCTTACAGTTTGGAGGCTTTAAGTCTGAATTCAAAGTGCCAGGCTCTAGAGGCTGGGTGAAAGCTCCTCAACCTTGGGGTCCAGCTCTGCCTCCTGCTCCCAGCCCACTGGAGCCAGAGGCTTTTCTTCACTCAGACAGCTGCTGGCTGCTGAAGCTGACAAGCCCAAGGTTGACAAGTAAAAAGGCACAGTTCCACGGGTACCAAACCACATGGCAGGCCATTACTTTAAGTCCATTGTAAGTCCCAAGGTTGGCAGAGCATGGCAGGCTGCTGAACAATGATGCTACATGCAGGGTCCCAGTGTGCCATAAGTTAGAGACTATCCCCAAGGCTTCTCCTTATATACAGGAAGCAGACCATATCCCAAAGGCAGCTACTCAGCCGCTTGTGGTAGATCCCACCATGGAGTGGATTGCCAGTCTCATCATGGGGCAGAATTACCACCAGCTGCTCAGCCACTCAACCAGTCCCAGCCAAGTTGACATACAAATTTAACTACCACACTGATAAACAATATTCTTTGCCTACACACACACACACACACACACATTTTTAAACTAAAGTTTTTGTCTTTTCTGTATTGATACATACAATGAAAATTATTTTTAAAGTGTTGAATTCACAGGAGCTTTTACCACTAATTCAGTGAATGGATAATGAACAAAATTTATGTTGGAGTTTATTAAACAAATAAAGATTTTATTCATACCTGAAAGTATCACTGATATATTGATGTCCAGTTTCATTTGACTTAGACAACTGTGTAGATTATATTATCATTCACAAAAGTAAGGAAGAGAAAAAGAGGAGAATATTATGGTCAGGTTTGATGTTGGTTTTGAAGTACCTGCAAAACGGATCAGGAAGCAGTTATAAATATGAGAAGGCAACTGACTTATAGATAGATCTGTCTTTGATCCATAAACTTGGAATTGATCTTCCTTATCTGACTATGCAGCTAATGATTGCTGAGACCATGAATGGGGAATGTGTGGAGGGAGAGGATGCTGAACACAGATGTCCTTAAAAGCAGAAGTCCAGAAACAAACTTAAAGAGGAATATTCAGATAGGTAGGAAGGACAACCAGAAAACCCAGTCAGCTCTCCCAACATGCAAGGGAGAAAAAGAATATCTCATTTCCTTAGAAAAAACTTTGGAAATCTGAGGTGACCATAATCCAGTGTTTCCTTCTTTTTTTTTTTTTTAAATTCCTACTGTAATTGCTACTAAAACTGTAATCACATATAATTATATATTTTCTTATAATGTAAAATAATTATGTAATCAATACTTTCCTCCTTATTAGTAATATTAAAGTAATAACTAAAGTATAGACTTAATGTGGCATTTTAATGCATAATATAACACAAATAACATATAAGACTATCTGACCTAGTTGAATGATACACTGTACAACAGACTCATTTGCTGTAATCTCATCTCTATTTTCAGCATGCCAAGAAAAGAGTGAGTGAGTATTCAAAAGGATACAAGAATTTCCACTTTCTAAATATCTTAGAGTTTGCTGAAATTGCACATGGAAAGGAAGTTTGCTTAATAAACCTAACAGCCCTTGTTCCATTGATTAGAAGTCAGCTTCCATTTTCACTGTACTTGTAAGATCAAAGAGGAATTGATGACTGTAGATAAACCTCTGTAGCACACATTCAACATCTTGACATGTGTAATTTTAAGGCTATTCAAATTGATTTAACTCTAAAA
>NW_006922438.1:242546-243661 GCF_000298275.1 Orycteropus afer afer
AAATCCAATATTCTTCACCAACACCATAATTCAAAGGCATTCGTTCTTCTTCTGTCTTCCTTATTCATTGTCCAGCTTTCACATGCATATGAAGTAATTGAAAATACAATTCTGTTTACTATCAGCTAAATCCAACTTGACTGCTTTTTTCTTACTAATTCCTTTTAACATATATTGTTCCTTATGTCTTTTCTTTATGAATAGTCTGATGTATTTTATCAATGAATTCCAATTCATTAGATGATATACTTAATGTAAAATTTGTATGTTTAGGATATCAAGTCACACAACTCTCACCTTGCCTGGACCAGCATTTGATCTGAGATTCCATGTTTTATTTTCACATTGCTTTATTTTTCACTTTATGCATTCATCAGTGGATACCAAAGTAAAGATTAACACATAGTTGTCTCTTGAGTACAGCAAGCTCCAAAATAAAATTAAAAAAATGAAAATAAATTGTTATATAAATTAATAGGATTTATCTTTGTGAAGTATTTAAAGTATGTGTTGTTGTTAGGTGCCATTGAGTCGACTCCTACTCGGTCACCCTATCTACAACAAAACGAAACACTGCCTAGTCATGTGCCATCCTCATAATCCCTGCTATGCTTGAGCCCATTGCTTCAGCCAATATGTCAATCCATCTCATTGAAGGTCTTCTTTTTTGCTGACCTACTTTACCAAGCATGATATCCTTCTCCAGGGAATGGTCGCTTCTAACCACAAGGTCAAAGTGAGTCAGATGAAGTCTGGCATCTTCACATCAAGGAGCATTCTGGCTGCATGTCTTCCAGGACAGATTTGTTCCTCTGACACACCATGGTATTTTCAATATTCTTTGCCAATAACAAAATTCAAAGGCATCACTCTTCTTTGGTCTTACTTATTCATTGCCCAGATTTCAAATGCCTATGAGACGATTGAAAACACCATGTTTTGGGTGAGGCTCACTTTTATCTTCAAAGTGTTATCTTTGCTATGTAACTCTTTACAGATGTCTTTTGCAGGAGATTTTCTCACTGCAATACAGTGCAGTGCTGCTTCCATGGGTGTTGATTGTAGATCCAAATAAAATGAAATTCCTCACAACTTCAACCTTCTTTCCATTTATC
>NW_006922438.1:244211-245505 GCF_000298275.1 Orycteropus afer afer
TGAGTCAGGGCCGACTCGACGGCACATAACAACAACAACAACAATGCTATCCATAATTTGTTATGATCCACACATTCTAATGCATAGTCAAGAAAGACTGTGCTTTTGCATAATCGATAAAACACAGGTTTTCTGGTAGTTTCTGCATTCATCCAACATTCATCTGACACCAGCAATGATGTCACTCATTCTAGATCCTTTTCTAAATCCAGCTTGCATTTCTGGAAGTTTTCTATCAATATACTGCTACAAACCTTTTGGAGTTATCTTCAGCCAAGTTTTACTTATGTGTGATATTAATGATATTCAATAATTTCCACATTCTGTTAGATCACCTTTCTTTGGATTGAGCACCATTATGGATCTCTTCCAGTCAGCTGCCCAGATAGCTGTCTTCCAAATTTCTTGGCATAGATGAGTAAGCACCTCCAGCACTGCATCTGTTTGTTGTAGTATCTCAATGGGTATTCTATGAATTCCTGGAGCCTTGTTTCTCGCCAATTCCTTCAGAGTAGCTTGGACTTCCTCTTTCCATACTCTTGGTTCTTGGTCATATGCTATTTCCTGAAATAGTTCAACATTGATCAATTATTTTTTAAAAAATATATTTAAAAAAAAAATATTGTGATTTGAGTGAAAGTTTACCGAGCAAGTTCATCTTCCGTACAACAACTTACATATATTTTGTGCATAACATTGACTGCAATCTCCCACAATGCAACAACTCTCATCCCACTTCCTCCTCATAGCCACCTATTCCCTGTGTCCTTCCCTCCCATGCACTCCTGCCCCCCGAGCTGTCTCCCTGTGCATGCACAGCCCTTTTATTCTCCCATGATTGATCTCTCCAAGGAGTATATCTACCTAATGAAAAAGTTCAGCTCATGTGCCTGTCTTTTGTTTGGCTTCCACACAGGAGTGGGTTTAATTCTAGACCCGAAGGGCAGCTAGGGCCCATGGTCTCAGGAGTTTCACCAGGCTCTACCAGACCATCAAAACTGGTCTTTTTTTCTTCTTTTACAATTTTGAGTTTTGTTCCACATCATTCTCCCATTCTATCTGGGATCTCCTACATAGATTCCCCTCTGAATGGTTGACAATGGTAGCCAGGCACCATCTAGTGGTAGCTGGGCACCATCTAGTTCTTTTGGTCTCATAGTCGTGTAGGCTGAGGATCACATGGGGTACCAGTTGCTTGGACTAATTGTTTCCATGAATCTTTGGTTTTCTTCATTCTTCTTTGCTCTGGATGAGGAGAGACCCATTGTTGCATCTAGATGGCTGCTTGCAAGCT
>NW_006922438.1:246040-246857 GCF_000298275.1 Orycteropus afer afer
TTTGGGTTATGCTTGACAGTCTATTTATGCCATACACTAAGGCCCCTAGGAGCTATGGTAGTGTAGTGCCTAAGGCACTTGACTGCTAACCAGAAGGCTGGCAGTTCAAATCCACCAGCCACTCCTCAGAAGGAAGATGGGGAAATCTACTTCCATAGTGATACTGCCTTGGAAACCCAAGGAGGGGTCACTATGAGTCAGGTCTGACTCGACGACACATAACAACGACAACAACAAGGCCCCTAAATTTGCCCCTAGTTTTTCCTTGAGAAACTTTATAGTTTTATGTTTCACATTTAAGTCTTTGATCCATCTGGAGTTATTTTTGTGTATGGTATAAGGCATGGATCTTGTTTCATTTTTCTGAAAATGGATATTGTGTTTTGCTAGCACCATTTGTGACAGAGACCATCTCTTCCCCATTTAATTGATTTCAGCCCTTTGTCAAAAATCAGCTGACTATAGGTTGATGGATATATTGATGGTCCTCAATTCTTATGTGTCTGTCATAGTACAGCTACCATGCTGTTTTGACTACTATGGCTGTATAGCAGTTTTGAGATCTGGCATTGTGAGACCTCCTACTTTGTTCTTCTTCGTCAATAGTACTTCGCTTATCTGAGGTCTCTTTCTTTTCCACAGTTAGTGATTGGCTTTTCCATATCCTTAAAGAATGTTCATGGAATCTGGATTGGAATTGCATTAACTGCATAGATTGCTTTGGGTAGAGTTGTCATTTTCACAGTATTCAATCTTCCTATCTGTGAGCATGGTATGTTCTTCCATTTATGTAAGATCTCTTACGGTTTCTTGAAGT
>NW_006922438.1:247316-248362 GCF_000298275.1 Orycteropus afer afer
TTTTGGGATGTTGATCTTGTATCTTGCCACTATGCTAAATCTCTGTTAGTTCCAGTAGCTTTTTTTTTTTGCTGAGTCTCTTGAGCTTTCTAGGTATAGGATTATAACATCAGCAGAAAGGGATAGTTTGACTTCCTTACTGATTTGGACACTTTTGATTTCCCTTTGTGGCTTTACTGCCCTGGCTAGGACTTACAATAAAATGTCGAATAGAAGTAGTGATAGAGGACATCCTTGTCTGATTCCTGTTCACAAGGGGGATGGTTTCAGTCTCTTTCCATTGAGAATAATACTGGCTATTGGTTTTGTATATACGCCCTTTATTATGTTGAGGAATGTCCCTTCTATTCTTGTTTTGCTCAGAGTTTTGATCAGGAATAAGTGTTGGATTTTATCAAATGTCTTTTCTGCATCAATTGATATGATCATGTGGTTCTTTTCTTTTGTTTTATTTATGTGATGGATGATGTTGATTGTTTTCCTAGTGTTGAACCATGCTTGCATACCTGATATGAACTCTACTTGGTCATAATGTATTATTTTTTTTGATATATTGTTGGAGTCTATTGGCTAGGATTTTGTTGAAGACTTGCATCTATGTTCATGAGGGATATTGGTCTGTAGTTTTCCTTTTGAATGATGTCCTTGCCTGCTTTTGGTATCAAGGTTTTGCTTGTTCATAAAATGAATTTGGGAGGACTCCATCCTTGTCTGTGTTCTGGAATAGTTTGAGTAGACTTGGTATCAGCTCTTCTCTGAATGTTTGGTGGAATTCTCTGCTGAAACCATCTGGGCCAGGACTTTTTTTTGTTGGTAATTTTTTTATGACCTGTTCAATTTCATCTTTTGTTATAGGTCTTTCAACTTTTCTACCTCAGTCTGTGTTTGTTTAGGCAAGTAACGTGCTTCTAGAAATCTGTTGATTTCTTCTAGATTTTCAAATTTTTTGGAGTACAGTTCCTCATAGTACGCTAATATTACATTTTTTATTTTAGTTCTGTTGTGATGTTACCAGTTTGTTTCTTATTCATGTTATTTGTATTCTC
>NW_006922438.1:249017-256876 GCF_000298275.1 Orycteropus afer afer
TGGTGCTTGTATTGTTTAATTCTTCTGCACCTTTGTTGAGTCTCTTTCCAGTTGTTTTATCTGTGACTGAAAGCGATGTATTAAAGTCTGCTACTAAGACAGTAGGAGCTCTGTTAGCATAGTGCTTAAGGTACTTGACTGCTAATCAGAAGGCTGGTGGTTCAAACCCACCAACCACTCCTCAGAAGGAAGGTTGGACAATCTACTTCCATAGTGATACTGCCTCAGAAACCCAAAGAGGGGTTGCTATGAGTTGGGTCTGACTCAATGGCACCTAACAACACAACAACAACAAAGACTGTGGAGTCATCTATTTGCTTTTTCATTTCTGTTAAAGTCTGATTTATGTATTTTGGGGCTCTTTCATTGGGTCCATAGATAAATTTTAAAATTTATCTTAGAGTAAGCATATTGAAAAATTCCACCTCACAAATTCCCTTTAAAGGTTTTATTGTTGTTGTCAAATCAATTCTGACTCATTGTGACCCCAAGTGTACAGAGTTGAATTGCTGCATAGGGTTTTCAAGGCTGTAACCTTTGGAAGCAGATGGCTAGGCCTTGTTTCTGAGTCACCTCTGGGTGCATTTGAATTGCCAACATTATGACTAGTAGTAGAACACTTAACTGTTCACACCATCAAGGGATCCTTACAGATCTAGAAAGTTGTATTTGGGGGGCAATAACAGAACTGAGGATAAAGGGAGAGATAGAAATGCATGTACAAATTTAGAGTGAAAGACTGGAAATTCTTCAGCCATTACATCAATGATGGTGGCCCAACTATGGCCAAAAAAAAAAAACAAAAAACAATATTACAGATAAATGGGCAATTTACCACATGGTCCAAGCCCTCAGACATACAAAAACACTCTTACCAAGCAGAATATTCTAAAGGCACAAAGTTTATATCCCAGGACCAGGCCAAGGACTACTCCATAAGGTGGACCTTTCTTGGGAATGTATAGGCTTTGAAAAATCCAGGTCATGAGAGTGAGGTCTTTGTAACTTAACTCTTTTTGTTACAGAAACATCTTTTTGTATTCTTTTATATAGATTTGTTGAAATGTTGGTTACTCTAGGGAGATACATCTTTGCTGGATTTCTCAATGCTCCTATAAAAATTTTTTGTCTCCTGAGACAGAGAAATGCACATGATACAAAAATAGAAAATGTCTGCTTTCACTTTCCCTAGAAACACTTTACTCTTCACATACCTTAAGAATTAGATTTGTAGCCATTTGTCTAGTTAATCGCTCTGACCTAAGAGGGCCAAATGATTATAGACTAGACTATGAAAGTTGGAAGCTATTTCCCTAAGAATTTAGTTTCAAAAGAGATGAAGTCCTAGAATTTGGAGACATATCTAGGCCATAAGAACTAAGACATGTGGAACTATCTAACTCTAGGAATACACAACAAAGGGATATTATCTACATAATAAAGTGATGGAGAAAGAAGGAGCTCCTTTCAGGATGGGAGAGGGACAGATGTCTCCTTCCCTTTTATAATCAGAGACCAAAAAAAAAACAAATCCACTGCCATCGAGTCAATTCTGACTCATAGCAACTATTGGGTTTCCGAGGTGGTAAATCTTTATGGAAGTAGATTGCCAGTCTTCCTTCTGTGGAGTGGCTGATGGGTTTGAACCACTAACCTCTTGTTTAGCAGTCAAATGCCTTAGACAATTGCACCACCCAGAACTGAAAACAATAGTTTTTCCTTGACCCTTGTCTATGATTTGTCCAGGCTCTCATGCAGGGAAAAATTCAATTGGCTGTCATCAAGTTCCCTAATGGGTAAGTTATGAGGAAAAAGGGATGGGTGACATATATTATTTTCTGTAAGATAATTAATAAGAAATCTTCCTATGATCCAGAATCCTCATGTGTATATTCAAGTTTAGATTAATAAAGATAAATATTAAAATCCTAAAAAATCCAGAATGAAATGACAAGATATCCCCATGAAACTTCTTATTAAGGTGGAAACAAGCCATTAGTAACAATGAAATTCATTATCTGTAACATAAAAATGCAGGTTCCTGGGTTTGTTGGTAATGTCTTTGGGAAAATGAGGAGGACTGATAGAATCACCAAGAAAAAGTGTCATCTGGCTCTAAGAGGAGACCCTGGGTGGTGCTAACAGTAAATGCATTTGACGGCTCACTGAAAGGATGGAAGTTCGAGTTCACCCAAAAGCATCTCAAAAGAAAGGCCCATTGATCTACTTCTGGAAACTCAACCATTGAAATGCCTTTGATGCACAGCTCTACTTTGACACTCATGGGGTCGCCAGGAGTCAGAATGATCTAGCTAGCAACTGTTTTTTTTTTTTTCTTTTTGTGGTTTGATCAATGAAGAAGAGAGTTATCCCATGTCAGGTTTCTCTTCTCACAGTAGGGTCTGTGGACCTCTTGTATCAGAATCACCTTAAGGGCTTGCTAAAAATGCAGAGTGCTGGTTCCTATGCACAGCTTACAAAATCAGAAACCCCGAGATTGTGATCTAAGAACCTGAATTTTAACAAGATTGCTGTTTCTATGCACATTAAATTTGGGACATAATTCGTTAGCTGAAAATTTATCAGGGGAACCATTTCACAAGGGAAGATTGTGCTGCTTTTCAATAGATTATGTGGTAGGGACCTGGCTATTAATTCAATTGGGGTGAACCCTAGGGACATATTTGAAGTTATTTAAATCCTGCAAAGTAAGGAGTTTGATGTGAGCTGTGGACCAGCACACAGAATTAATTTATTTTGGACACTATCAGGAGAAAACGGAATAGCATTAATGGGAAAACCTATACTATTTCCTTCAAGCAGGCTAAGGTGACAGCATGTTCTTTGTCAATAGCAATAAAATATTGGCTAAAGGAATCATTGTGGTCAGGTTAAAAGCCTAGTGTAATAAACTAATGTGATTGTTAATTGCCATCAAGTCAACGCTGACTCACAGTGACCCCATGCATACACAGTAGCACTGCTCCCATCCCCAGGCCTTACTTCTCAGGTGCCTCTGGGTCCATTTGAAATGCCAGCTTTCATCTAGTAGTTAGAGTGTTTAACTATTGCACCACCTGGGACTCCTAATAAAGTAATATCTATAAAAGAGTATATATTTTATAGATATTATATTTGGACACTATCAAGAGAAAACAGAATAGCACTAATGGGGAAACCTATACTATTTCCTTCAAGCAGATTAAGTAATACAACTGATTAATTGTACTGGAGCTAAGACAGTGGAGTTCTAAAAAGGATATGGAATGCTCAGTTCAAAATCTCGGGGTATGTCAATCAGTCTGGGCTTCTTTGATTATTTATTTTCTTCCATCATCATCTTCCCTGGGGATTTTAACCTCCTTGTACTTTATTTCTATTTCCTCATCCCATTATAACCCTTAGTCCCACAGCCTGCTATATGACTGCTCCAAAGACTCCAATACCATTCTCTCCTGCTTAATCTCAATAAACTCAGTCTCTTAGTTTCAATCATTTGTAACTGTAGGGAACTAAGTATCTTACAAATGATTGAGAACTTACACATTTATGAAACTCCTAAAACTACTAGCAGTAGTACTAGGCAATAGTACAACAACAAAATAAAAATAGAATTAGAATAAAATTTCATTATCAGATATATGATTTGAAAATAAAAGAACTTTTATAAATTAATAATAAAAAAGACCAAAAAATGTAAAACACATGAACACATGAAAAAATGCTCAATATAATTAGTTTTAAGAAAAAGGCAAATTGAACCACAATAAGATACCACCTCACATTCACTAGGATAACTTGAATCAAGAGACAAGATAATAACAACTGTTAATGAGGATGTGGACTAATTAGAATTTCTCATTTAATGCTGGTGGGAATGACAAATCATGTAGCCACTTTGGAACACAATATGGAACACAACACTTTGGAACATCATTTTCTCAAATGATGAAACATAGATTTGCCATTTGAACCAACAGTTCTACCTCTAGGTAGAGATCTAAGAGGAATGAAACGTGTCTACACAAACACTTGCACACATTTTTTCATGGCAGCATTATCGATAATAGTCAAAAGGTGGAAATGATGCAAATTTTCATCAACTGATAGCTGGATAAATAAAGCTAGCATATCTATACAATGGGATATTATTCGGCCATAAAAAAAGAGAATGAAATACAGATACATGCTACAACATATATGAACCTTGAAAACAGGAAGCTAAGTGAAAGAAGCCAGTCACAAAAAATCACATTCCATTCATATGAAATATCTAGAATAGGAAAATTCATAGAGATAAAAATACATTAGTGATTGTCTAGGGCTTCAGTGTAGGAAGTGAAAGGGTAGGGAGTGACAGCTAAAAAGTATGGATATACATTTTTTGAGGTGACGAAAACATTGTACACCTCAAATAGGCAAATCGGATGGCATGTGAATAATGGTATGCAGAGCAAGGATATGCATTTAACCCAAGTAAGAAAATGCATCACAGCTAAGGCTGCCTCACTGCATCGGGTACAAAGAGCAGTGCCAGCTCCAATTGTCGTCTCTCTGCAGGGCTATACCAGATGGCCTTTCTCTTCTCTTTTTCATGATTTTATGGTAAAGGAAGACCTTGATGCAAGAGAGCCCAACATAGAATATTGAATAGGGTTTTTTATGCCCTCTGGTCTGGTGGCATAGTGCCTAAGGCATTTGACTACTAACCAGAAGGCTGGTGGTTCAAACCCACCAGCCACTCCTTGGAAGGAAGGTTGGGCAACCTACTTCCATAGTGACACCGCCTCAGAAACCCAAGGAGGGGTCACTGAGTCAGATTCGACTCGATGACAGTAGGTGGCAGTGGGTGGTCCTGTAGACATATTCTTACTACATAATTACCCCCTTTCGAGAGCCCCTCTGGGGTCTCACTGAGGTCTCAGGAACAAATCACCAGTCTCGCTATGACCAGTAAGCAACATGATGAGCTGCTAAAAATTGTTTCCTAAGTACTTGGAACTATGGTTACAAGACAGCATTGTTAATAGTAGTTTTATTTATTTATTTTTTTTGTGAAGAGGTCAGTGCTGTGCAGATACTTTAGAAAAACAAATGAGGCCAATTCCAAGGTTGCCTGAGTTAACCCATATAGCACAGAAATGTATTAAGAAAATGTTATAGATGCATACTGAAGGAAAGAATTATAGATGTATTTCTGGGGAATTTAATAGGTTTAGGTTTGAGAAAAAACACTCAACCAACTCAGTCAACCACACTAAAATAGGCCCAATGAGTATGGACTAGATAATAGACTTCAATAGTAAACTGATACAAAGGTCTACATTGGTTGACTGTTAGAATATCTCAGAGAAGAACTAGATGGTGCCCAGGTACCAATGCCAACCACTTGGGAAGGGATCAAAACTGGAGATCCTGGATAGACTGGGAGGAAAAATGTGGAACAAAATTAAAAAACCCAATAATGACCAAAATTACTGGTCAGATGAAGTTGGTGGGACCCCCAAGACTATGCCCCTGGAATGCAATTCAGGCCTGGCATAGAACTCACTCACAGGGACTAGCTCCCAGACCAAAAGTAAAAAGACTTACATGCACTCAATCCAGGGCAATGCACCCACCTACTCTATGGAGATACACCTCTTGGAGGAACTGGCCATAGAGCACCAGAGGGGCAGTATTCACATGGAGGGAAAGCTGGACAGACAGGAATGCATAGTTAAGAAGGGCACAGGGAATGGGGTCACAGGGAAAGGAGGGGAGGATAATGGTTTGGGTCAGGGATGATAATTGGGGAGTGAAACCAAATGTATATGAACTGTTGAATGTAAAACAAATTCTGCTCTGTAAATTTATACCTAAAGCACAATTAAAAAATAAATAATAAAATAATAATATTAATAATAAACCTTATGGAGTAGTTCTATTCTGTACACACGGGGTCTCTATGAGTCAGAATCAACTCAACAGCAACTAACAAGAACAGAACCAAAAAAAAATGCAAAATATCTCAACAATTTTTACTAATTATATGTGAGAATAATATTTGAATATATTGAATTAAATAAAAAAGTGTTAATTCCTCAAAAAAGAAAGAAAAAAGAAAATTTCTGAGAATTCCCGACTTCTGTGGAATCTGTTTCCTAATCTATTTTCCAAACAAACTCTCCAGGATTTCACCAATAAACACCACCACCAGGATGTGACCACAACCACCCAATAAACTTTCCAAATAAACTCTCCAAGGTTTCACCAATAAACACCACCACTAGGACATGACCACAACCACCCAATCCTTGGTTATAGAATATTCTGCACTTTCTCTCTGAAGATTTTTTAGAACTGTTAGATCTGTAGTTGTCTGTTTTTCAGAGTCTAGAGAGTGTTTTGAATTTTGGTCTGAAACATTCCCTTCTTTGTTCTTTTCATTTTTTTTTCCATTATTTTAATCCTTTTGGAAATTTCTCCATCTGTGTTTCTAAAGACTTGTTCTCTAAAGGCAATAAAATGTTTGTTCTCTCCCTTGCCCAATCCTATTGAAGCATATTCACTAGTTGGCTTTCTAATATCTGATTATTTGTATAGCAGATGTGATGGTTTTCATTATAATAATCCACAAAATTCAAGGGGTACAAAAATTAACTTAGATCATGAATCTCCAATTTCTGTACTTAATGAGAAACTTTATATCATTAATTTTCCATAAATTTTGTGTCATCCAGTAATTTTTCAGTTATGTGTTTTTTTCTTTTTAATTTAGTAATTTCAAAGTCTTCAGTAAATAGAAAGATGTATAGAAATAGGTGCAGTGTTTCTTATTATTAACTTGATACTATTTGGGGTAAAAATTGTCCAGAAGACTTTTTGATATCTAAGAGGAAGCAGTCAAAGTATTCTTTTTTCGTACTGATATCAGAGGATAGAAGCAGACATTCAGAGCAAGGAAAATAATCACAGTATTTTCTGTTTTATTACCATTGAGCTCATTCCACATAGTGAATGAACATAGATCCACCAAAAATAGCTCAAACCAAAGCACTAATGGAACATATGCAATTGATTTTAGTCTCTTTCCTTTCCTAAGACATTGATTGTTTGCACTTTACTTTCTCCTGTTTGAATATTGAAAATAATAATTGAAATACAGGTGTGCATTTGTTTGTTTCCTTGGGTTGCCATAACAAGTACCACAAACTGGGTGATTGAAAGAATAGAGATTTGTTCTTCACAGTTCTGGAGGCTAGAAATCCAAATTTAGGGTGTCAGCAGGACCATTTTCTCTCTGAAGGGTTTTGAGGAAGATCTTTCCTTACATTTCTGTTATAATTTACTGATAATCCCCTAAAATATTTTATTGACATATAGACTATCCTGTTGTAATTATTGTTTTCTACACTTTTGCAAAGACATCTGAGTTAAAAAGCTAGGAAATGGAATCCATCAGTCTGGTTTTGAAACTGCTTTTATAATGTGATTTTATTTTTTCACAATTATATTTACTGTTCTACACTAACTTTGAGACTTTCACTTCTAAATGTATAATTACATTTGTTCTTTTTATGAACCCTAAAAAATCGCAACATACCAAGCCAATAAAATTTTCTCATGAATTATTAAAAATGGAGCTTTTGTACTGATTCAAAGTGAATTTGAAATACCTAAAATATTTTCAATACTTTTTCTTAAAAAAATAAATGCTTTCAAATTAAATAATTTATTTTATAAATTTCATAAATGTATTTAGACATCGACATCAATCTAAATGTATAAATCTAGAGTATCCTTTCCTTATGGAGTTCTCCACTAGCTCTCCTCAATGCTTGGTTGAACTAGGGAAGTCACTTAATATTACTAGGTAT
>NW_006922438.1:278549-279745 GCF_000298275.1 Orycteropus afer afer
AAAAAGGTCTTTTGCAGCACATTTGCCCAATGAAATACACCGTTTGATGTCTTGACTATTGCCTCCTTGAGCGTTGATTATGGATCTAAGTAAAATGAAATCCATGATTATTTCAAGCTTTTCTCCCTTTATCATGATACTGCTTTTTGGTACAATTGTAAGGATTTTTGTTTCTATGTCATCCATACTGATGACTGTAGTCTTTGAGTTTCATCAGTGTTTCAAATCCTCTTCACTTCCAGGAAGCAAAGTTCTGTCATCTGCAAACTGCAGATTGTTAATGAGTGTTTCTCCAATCCTGATGTCCAATCAACATTTTATATTACTTGTTCACCATACAGATTGAATAAGTATGGTGAAAGGATACAATGCTGATGCAAACCTTTCCTCATTTTAAACCATGCAATACCCCACTTGTTTCTGTTCAAATGACTGCCTCTTGGTCTATGTACAGGTTCCTCATGAGTACAATACCCTACTGGTATTTGAAATACCAGAGACATAGCTTCTAACATCACAGTAACTTGCAAACCACCACAGTACAAAAAAAAACTGACAGAGGAGTGGGAAATTTTGTATTATTTCATTAAAACCTTTTCAGTCAGAAGTTATGAAAACAGCAGAGCAGAATATTAAAATAATAATAATAAAAAAACACTGCTATCGAGTCGGATCCAACTCATAGTGACTCTTCCTTGGGCTTCCGAGGCAGTATCACTATGGAAGTGGATTGCCCAACCTTCCTTCTGAGGAGTGGCTGGTGGGTTTGAATCTCCAGCCTTCTGGTTATCAGACATATGCCTTAGTCACTACGCCACCAGAGCTCCTGAATATTAGAATAGACAAGATTAAAAAAAAAATAGTTTGTCTCTTTCCCCTCAATTATTTATTTATTCAATTATTTATATCAGTATAAACCAAAAATCCTCTGCCATCAAGTTGATTCAAAATATGGAGTATTTATCTAGTTGTTGTTGTTGTTATGTGCCATCGAGTCGGTCCCAACTCATAACGACCCCTCCTTGGGTTTCCGAGGCAGTATTACTACAGAAGTAGATTGCCCAACCTTCCTTCCAAGGAGTGACTGGTGGGTTTGAACTGCCAGCCTTCTGGTTAGCAATCAAGTGCCTTAGCCACTACACTACCAGAGCTCAAATAGCTATTATCACAAAGATCATAAACACCCATACATAACA
>NW_006922438.1:280125-282460 GCF_000298275.1 Orycteropus afer afer
GGTATTGCTATGGAAGTAGATCGCCCAACCTTCCTTCCAAAGAGTGGCTGGTAGGTTCTCCAGCCTTCTGGTTTGCAATCAAATGCCTTCGGCACTGTGCCACCAGAGCTCCCTTATATCAGTATACTAAGGATTATTTAAGGAGCTCTGGTGGCATAGTGCCTAATAAATAAGGGTTACTCATTGTATACTTTGGGTTTTTATCCAATAGTGTATTATTTATTTCATTGCACACACTGTTCCAGGTTTGTCCATTGACAGTCTTTCAGTTTTCACTCCTATGTCTCTTTGACATAACCTTGTCATTGTGTATGTATGTGTGAATGTGCGAGTGTGTTTACTTTGTTTTGAACACTACCTTAATAACTCAGGGGAGAGAGGACAAGTATCTGAATATTTATTGCCCCATAATGCAAACAAAAGTTTCTGGGGGAAAGGGGAAGGGGTCTCTGAGTTTATTATCCTGCAGTGAAGATTGTATGTATTTGAGTGTGTAGAGGTTTTCTATGTTTATTATAGCTTGTAAATTTTCTTTACTCAACAGACATACACCAAGCAGAAAAATCTAGAAATCCTGGAAAAATTATGTGCCAACAATATCAAAATCTTCTGAATATACATTGGCTTAATGGTTCATAATTATTTTTACCCAGTAACCCTTTATGCTTTTATTTTAAAAAATGGATTTATACTATGTTCTTTGGAATCAAAATTTATGTGCAAGTCATGTGCTTCTTTGGAATGATGAAAAAAGAAGTGCAGTCATAGAAGACCTATGTCAATTTGTATCTTTTCCATTGCTCCAGACCCCGTTTCAATTCCTTTCTTGTTATCTAGAAATATTGAGTTTATGCTCATGTGTAACATTAGAAATTTAAATGAAAAGTCATGGACATGTGCATGAGATTCTTACTGAAAGCCAGGTTTTGGTATTTAACTCCAATGGGCTTGTTCTCACCAGAGCACAGCTGTTGTCTTGGGTTTGTGTCAATAAGCAAAATAAAGAAGTTCCTATGGGTTAAAATTTATAAAAACCTCAAATCAAACTCACTGTCGTCGAGTCAGATCTGACTCCTTGGGTTTCAGAGGGGGTATCACTACGGAAATAGATTGCCTAACCTTCCCTCTGAGGAGTGGCTGGTAGGTTTGAACCACCAGTCTTCTGGTTAGCAGTCAAATGCCTTAGGCACTGATATATCACCAGAAATTTTTGAATATTGCTTTTTTATCCAATCATCTTTGGTTTCTTTTTAAAATATTTTTATTAGGCCTCAGTTAAAAATACCACCAAGTGGACTGTAGTCAAAAGTGGTATTTAACAGGATGATTTGTATCTTCTACAAGTTAAAAAGATTTAATTTACCTGAGTGAATTACACATGATATCAGGATATGTTTCAATTGAAGTAGGACCAACAAGAGCTAAGTGACTATCTTAGGTAGGGAAAAAAAAAAAAAAGGAAAAAAAATCCAAGGAAAACAGTTGATAAAAGATAGACAGTTTAAAGATAAAGAATTAAAGCATGAGATCCCTATCTTCTAAATTTTTCATTTCTTTGTTTTGTGGTGAGGAATTTTATAAGAATACTTTGTGGAGAATTGGAGCATTTGATTTATCCAAGATCTCAAGAATTTTCAAGCTTTACTGCATATTATCTCCAATTTAGTAGTTATTTGTAAACTACCCATGCCTAGCCCATTAACCAAATGAATTTACTCAGATCTTTAAGGGGACAACTGGCATGGTATATTTCAGAATACCTTAGGCAATTTTAGCATTCACATAATGAAGGTAAGTGCTAGAGTATATCATCACATAGATGAGGCAATAAGTAGTTTAAGAAAAATAAAAAATAGACCAAAATAGAAAACTTGTAGTAAGGTATGTTGTTGCTATTCAGTGCCATTGAGTTGGCTCCAACTCAGTGACCCTACGTGCAACAGAACAAAACATTGCAGGGTCCTGCACATCCTCACAATCCTGGCTATGCTTGAGCCAATCGTTACTGAAATTGTTTCAGTCCATCTTGTTGAGGGTCTTTGTGATAGTTGGGGTTGTGTGTCAACTTGGGTGGACCACGATTCAGAGTGGTTTAAGCCGTTGTGATGTGGTTATTCCCATGATGAGATTTGATGTATATGCTTTGAGCAGCCAATCCATTGAAAGGAAGTTTCCCTAAGGTGTGGCCTGCTTCCAATATATACGTAGAGAGAGAGATCTTGGAAAAAAGAGAAAACCTTCTCTGGATCTGGATCCTGTTGTACTGCCTACAACTGCCTAAAAAACTTTGCCTGAGCAAATTAGTGCATCTCCTGGTACTTGGTATGCAGCTATT
>NW_006922438.1:283930-286839 GCF_000298275.1 Orycteropus afer afer
GAGTTGTGTGTCTACTTGGCTGGACCATGATTCTGAGTGGTTTAAGCAGTTGTGATGTGGTTATTCCCATGATGAGATCAGATGCATGTGCTTTGAGCAGCCAATTCACTGAAAGGGAGTTTCCTTAAGTTTGTGAACTGCTTCCAATATATATATGGACATCTTAGGAAAAAGAGAGAACCTTCTGTGGATCTGGATCCTGTTGTGCTGCCTGCCTACAACTGTCCATGAGCAAACAATCCACCATTCTACCTGGTGACCCAGTGATCTTAACATTTGTCATCTGCCAAAGCATACTATACAAAGGTATACTGCCTGCCAACCTTGAGCTGGTCAGTCCCTGAAGCTGCATGAGTCAGGAAAAGTCTCCAGTTTGACATTTGATCCAGGAACATGGGACTTGCCAGCTTCTATAACTTTGTGAGCCATTTTCCTAAGATAAATTTCTCTCTCGCGCTCTCTCTCTCTCTCTCTCTCTCTCTCTCTCTAAGTTTTATTGGTTTTCTTCTTTGTAAAACCCAATCTAACATAGTCTTCTTTTTTGGTATGGTGACTCTATATTCCTTCCATCTTTTTTTGATGCTTCCTGCATCATCCAGTATTTTGTCCATAGAATCCTTCAATATTGCAATTTGAGGCTTGACCTTTTTTCTTCAGTTCTGTCAGCTTGAGAAGCACTGAACATATTCTTTCCTTTTGTTTTTCTAATTCCAGAGCTTTGTACATTATAGTTCATGTTGCCTTCTCAAGCTGCCTTTTAAAATCTTCTGCTCAGTTCTTTTATGTCAACACTTCTTCCATTAGCTTTAGCTACTCCCCACTCAAAAGCAAGTTTCTGACAGAGTCTATTCTGGCATGCATATTGGTCTTTTCTTCCTTTCTTGTCTTTTTAATGATCTTTTGTTTCTTCACATATGTTGTTTTTGATATCATCCCACAACTCCACTGGTCTTCCATCACTGGGGTTCAAAGTGTCAAATCTGTTTTTAGATGGTCTCTAAATTTAGGTGGAACATAATCTAGGTAAAATTTTGGCTCTTGTGGACTTGCTTTAATTTTCTATAGCTTCAACTTGAACTTGCATATGAACAATTAATGGTCTGTTCCATAGTCAGCTCCTGGCCTTGTTTTGACTGATGATATTGAACATCTCCATCACCTCTTTCTACATATGCAGTCTATTTGATTTCTGTGTATTCCACCTGGTGAGTTCTACATGTATAGTTGCTGTTCATGTTGAAAAAAGGTACTTGCAATGAATAAGTTGTTGGCCTTGCAAAATTCTATCATGTAGTTTCTAGTGTCATTTCTACCACCCAGGCCATATTTCCCAACTACTGATGATTCTTCTTTGTTTCTAACTTTCACATTCCAATTACCAATAATTAATCAATACAACTTGATTGCATATTTTGTCAATTTTAGATTGCAGATGTTGGTAAAAATCTTCAATTTCTTCATCTTTGGCTTTAGCGATTGGTGAGTAAATTTGAATAATAGTATTGATTAGTCTTCCTGGTAGGTGTATGGATATAACCCTATTACTGACAGCATTTTACTTCAGTGTAGATCTTGAAATGTTCTTTTAGATGATGAATGCAATGCCATTCCTGTTCAATTTTTCATTGCCAGCATAGTAGACCAAATGATTGTCTGATTCAAAAGGCCAATACTAGTCCATTTCAACTCACTAATGTCTAGAATATCAACATTTATGCATTTCATTTCATTTTTGACAACTTCCAATTTTCCTAGATTCATACTCAATACATTCTATGTTACAAATATTAATGGATGTTTGCAGCTGTTTCTTCTCATTTTGAGCCATGCCTCATAAGCAAGTGAAGTTCCCAAAAGCTTTCCTCCATCCACATCATTAAGGTTGACTCTATTTTGAGGAGGCAGCTCTTCCTCAGTCATATTTTGAATGCCTTCCAACCATATATATATATGGTGGCGTAGTGCCTAAGGCATTCAACTGCCACACAGAAGGCTGGTGGTTCAAACCCACAGCCACTCTCAGAAGGAAGATTGGGCAATCTACTTCCATAGTGATACCGCCTCGGAAACCCAAGGAGGGGTTGCTATGAGTCAGATCCGACTCAACGGCAGTGTGTTTGGTATATATATTTATACATATACATACACACACAAAAACAGACACTCAGTGGGACTGATTCCATTTCATATCTAACCACTGGATTAATTTGTAGATCATTTTACAATCAAGTGTCACTTTGTAAGGTTATTTTAAGAAAAATTCTGCAGATTTCCATATCCTTACAAACGTTCTTTTCTAAGCATTCACCTTCTTGATGTAATTTGAACCTGGACAAGAAGGTCTGTTATAGTGCGGAAATAACATTTAAAAATAAATCCCCATCAGGCCATGGATCTGTCCCTTAGGAAAACATTAGTAGGAAATAAATTAACATTTTCCAGCTTGCAGCTTCAAATTCTCCATTGGAATATTGTTCATATGTTACTGGCATCTGCAATGGATTTTAATATTGCGTAATACTATGTTTTATGAGCACTCCTTGGGGCCCTGTGTCTTGCTTTTCATTTACTATACCAGGTGGCATGTAACAACTTGGATATTATTCTGTTGTTTAGTTTCAGTTGCCAGAATCCTTTTGATCAATATGATTCCCAGAAAAATTAGGCCATAAAAGAAAAGTATTTAATAGAATACTCTGTCATTACTAAAATTTTCAGTTCAAGTACTGAAAATTATAGGTTGCATTCCTCTCCTACCCTTTATAGATCTTCACTGTACTTAACTATTAAATAGAAACTGTATATGAACACTTACTTCATCCTAGAGGAAACATGTGAAGTTTGAAGGTATTTAATGCTACCATATAAATTTCTATTTATAGTTCCAACCTGAAGTGTACAAAATAATG
>NW_006922438.1:287824-315977 GCF_000298275.1 Orycteropus afer afer
GACGGCACATAACACAATAACAACAACAATCCAAACCATGTTATTTTCAATAGCCTATATGAATTTGAAAGGAGCTCTGGTAGCATAGTGCCTGAGGCACTTGACGAAGGCTGGCTGTTCATACCCACCAACCAGTCCTCCAAAGGAAGATGGGACAATCTACTTCTGTAGTGATACTGCCTCGGAAACGCAAGGAGGGGCCGCTATGAGTCGGGTCCGACTCGACGGCACATAACAACACAACAACATATGAATTTGAAAGCTAGACAATGAGTAAGGAAGATCGATGAGTTGAAGCTTTTGATTTGTGGTGTTGGTGAAGAATACTAAAAGTACCATGGACTGCCAGAAGAGCAAACAAATCTGTTCTGGATAGAGTGCATCTAGAATGCTCCTTGAAGGTGAGAATGGCCAGACGCGATCTTTCCTGCTTTGGTCATGTTGTCAGAAGGGACCATTCACTAGAGAAGGATATCATACTTGGTAAAGTGGAGGGTCCGTGAAAAAGGGAAAGACCTTCAATGAGATGGATTGACACAGTGGCTGTAATGAAAGGCTTAAACAAAGCAAGTATTGAGAAGATGGCACACAACTGGGCAGTGTTTTGCTCTGTTGTACACACAGTTGCTATGAGTTGGAGGTGACTCAATGGGACCTAACAACAACAACATTGCATTAGATGCTTTCTTCTTGTTATGTGCTGTCGAGTTGGCCCTGACTCATAGCAACCCCTCCTTGGGTTTCCAAGGTGGTATCACTACAGAAGTAGATTGACCAACCTTCCTTCTGAGGAGTGGCTGGTGGACTTGAACTGCCAGCCTTCTGGTTAGCAGTCAAGTGCCTTAGGCACTATGCCACCAGAGCTCCCAAATGCTTTCTTAGTGGTATTTTATGTAAAATACTTGCTTTGACAAAAAAGACATACTCCTGCAAGACTATACAGGCAAAGTGAACAAGGATTACTAGTTCGGAACCAAGAGCATGATCATTTCTTTCTTAATTCATGAAGGGGTTCAGAAGTGATGGGAATAGACTGCGCAGGTTTCCTAGAATGCATACTATAGGTCTGTGACCAAGTTGATCTTTTTGCCTTTAATATAAAAGAAACAACAGAAACATTTGATACTGAATTTTTTAAAAGAATCTTATCTAACAGTGGTGATGGTAGCACACCATGGTTAATATAATTAATATAATCAAGTTATAGATTAAAAATTGTGAAAATGGCAAAAATTATTATTATGTATATTTTACTACAATAAAATAAAGTAAAAATAGGTACAACATAAGCATTTAGGAGACCCATTTCATTAATGCAGGAGTTCTAGTGGAATAGTGGGAGCTCTGGTGACATAGTATCTAAGGCATTTGACTACTAATCAGAAGGCTGGTGTTTCAAACCCAGCAGCCACTCCTTGGAAGGAAGAATGGGCAATCTACTTCCATAGTGATACCACCTTGGAAACCCAAGGAGGGGTTGTTATGAGTTGAGTTTGACTTGACGGCAGTGGGTTTTTTTTTTTTTTTTTTGGTTTCCATTAATTCAGATCAGTTTTTAGAAAACTAAGTATGGTAGCTAAATTTGTATGTCAACTTGGCTGGGCCTGGTTGAGTAGCTGGGCAGCTAGTGGTAGTTATTCACCATGACGAGACTGGCAATCAACTCCATGGTGAGATTTACCACAAGTAGCTGAGTAGCCTTTGGTATGTGGTCTGCTTCCTGAATATAAGAAGAACCCTTGGGGATAGTCCGTAGGTTATGGCATGCTTGGACCTTGCATGAAGCTGTGTCATTGTTCAGCAGCCTGCCATGCTCTGCCAACCTTGGGACTTAAAACAGACTTGAATTAATGGCCTGCCATGTGGTTTGGTAACATTGGGACTGTGCCATTTTATTTGTAGACCTTGGGCTTGTTAGCCGCAACAGCCAGTAGCTGCCTGAGTGAAGAAAAAAGCCTCTAGCTTCAGTGGCCCAGGAGCAAGAGGTAGAGCTGAAGCCCAAGGTTGAGGGGTTTTCACCCAGCCCCTAGAGCTTGGCACTTTGAATTTGAACTTAAAATCTCTAAATTGTAAGAATAAACTCCTCTTTGTTCAAGCCATCCCATTTGTGGTATATTCAAGTCAAAGTGGCACTAGGTAACCAGAACAGAATCTGAGCCATCCTATTTGTGGTATATTCTTGTCAGAGCAGCACTAGGTAACCAGAAGACTAAGCATAGGTGGCCTCCCCCTGTCTGCCATGGGGAAATATTATAAAGTCTGCTCTTATGCCATCCAAGGAAATGTCTAGGGTCCTTTGAGCAAAATAATTTCTTTGCACCAGAGATGCTTTGAGATAAACGAACAGCACTTGGGGCTGGAAAGCTTTGCCACAGAAAGATAGTTTTGTAGTAATGGATGTCTTTCCCCTTACCTCTGCTCTGTACTCCACCATCTACACCCACTCCTCACTTATCAACATGGTCAAGCTCCAAAGACATGGTCCTATTTTGCAAAATCAGCATTATAGGAAGAGTTGGCAGCCATGCCTAGTCTCTGGTGCTGGTGTGCATGCCCCTCCCCCCACTGCTCACTGTCACCAGCACATCTTGTCCTCCATCCATCCTGGCCCTGGAGCCCTGAAAAGCCTCCTTTTATCTCCCTCACTTTCTGCCTCCACCCATCCACCTCCCTTGCACCTTTGGACCCTCACCTGGGCTTCCCTTGCCCATCTGTAACCTCACATTGTCCTGTCATCACCCTGGAGCCTCCAAGACCAGACCAGAGCATCACAGGCAAATGAGAGTAGGCATCCCACAGCTGATCAGCTGCTATCTCTTGCATGGCCTGGTTGTCACCGGAGCCTCTGTTATATCATTTGGGGGGACCTGCAGAGGACCCCTTAGACCAAGCTGTGGGCCCCTCTGGGGCCTGGACCATCAGAGGCACTGTCTGAGAATTTTTTCAAAGCTGTTGTAAATGTGAAATGTGAGGTAACAATAGTAGATGAGTGAGGAGTAGGTTCATTACTGCCACAGGGACAAGGAGGCTGCATCTTCTGACTTCCCCTAACCCCACATGAGGAAGACAGAATAATCAACAGTAGCCCAAGGCCTATCCCTAAGAGGCCAGGCATGCCACCTCCCTCCAGCCCTTTCACCAACTAAGCTTTCCTCCTGCAGCACCCACCACCTCTCAGCTGGGTTCGATCATTTGCTGCAATGGCAACACAGAAATCACAGATTATGGAGTTTATTAGGGAAGCAATAGGCTACAATTCAAGTTCAGGAACAGGCTCAGTCTCTCTCAGCCAGCCCTCTCTCAGTGGACAGTCTCCTTCAGTCTCTCTCCCAGCAGTGTATGTCTCTCAATGTCTCTTTCCCAGCAGTGCATGTCTCTCAAGTCTCTCAGGAGCATGTTTCTCTCAGCAGCATGTCTTTCTCAGCCAGCAGTCAGAGAGATTCTTTCTGCCTTTTCCTTTTTGAGCCTGGCAGAGTGGCCAAACTAACCAACACCAACATCAAAATTCTGTACACCTGAGAGAGAGCACGAACTTCCCAGAAAATTACTTGGTGCTGCACTCAACAGAAATACCCAAGGTGTATAACTGTAACAATCAGAAGCTACTCAGTTGCTCATGGCAAATTCCACTATGGAGTTTTCAAAGATTTATGGCTAGAAAAGCCACACCATGTAATTTACTACACTGCAATTACTAACAATGATGACTTTCATCTGATATTAAAAATGTCCTTAAATCAGAACTTCCAACCAGCTTATTCGGGTTTGACCGCCTTTCGAGAATTTGTATTTCCACCCCAGGTAATCTGAATCAGAATCTACACTTCAACAATGTATACATAAGAATCATTTGTGGTTCCTGTTAAAATGCAGATTCTGATTCCATATATCTGGAATGAAAATGCAAATTTTCAGCAAGGCTGGAACCAGAATGAACTGGTCAAAGCCCTGCCTTGAATTGAAGCCAATTGTATTTAAAAAGTTCATTATTAAACACCTTTTCTTTTTTTGATTTTAAGCAATATCTTAAAAATACCTCTGTGCTCACATCCTATCATTAATGTCCAAACTATTGCACAGTTTCAGAAGATGAAAGGTCATATATTTCATTCAATGACTCATCACTTATTCGTTATTTTCTTTCTTTTTTTGCTTCCTGCTCTAGGAATTTATTTTTTGAGCTAACTGTAACTTTAATTCATAGTTTGCAATATATTTTCTCAGATTCGTATCCACTGATTAAAACTAACTTCTATATAAATAGCTATAAAGCAATAACAGACAAAAGAAATCAATATTGTAATGTTTTTATATGGAATTTTTGTAAATATTAAAACCAAAGATGTAAATTGTTTCTTGGTTTTTCTTTCATGTGAATAGAGGATTTCTAATGGTTCCTGGTTAACAAAGGATTTTCAGTTTCACATGCTAGTCCTTTCTGCTGTTCCTATTCTTTTTAAGTTGAGAATAAGCACAGCTGATGGATATTGTTGTTGCTAGGTGTCATCAGGTCAGTTCCAATTCATAGTGGCCCTATGTACAACAAAACAAAACACTACCTGGTCCTGCACCATCCTCACAATCTTGGTTATGCTTGAGTCCATTGCTACGGTCACTATATCAATCCATCTTATTAAGGGTCTTCCTCATCTTTTTTTTTTTGATGACTCTCTACTTTACCCAACATGATGTCATTCTCCAGGGACTGGTCCTCATAATAACATGTCCAAAATATGTGAGATGAAGTCTTGCCATTCTTGCTTCTAAGGAAGCACTTCTGGCTGCACTTCTTCCAAATCTGAAAGATACAGTGTGTATAACTCAGTGTGCTATATTTGGAAGGAAGATGGGGCAATCTACTTCCGTAGTGATACTGCCTCGGAAACCCAAGGAGGGGTCTCTATGAGTCGGGGTCGACTCGACGGCACATAACAACTACAACAAGATAATTCCAAACATTTCTTTTGGAGAAGTATTTAGATACTCATAATAATTTAATTTTTAGAAGGTTCCAGTCATCTAGTTTATAAGATGTAATCTTTAGTCAGCTTCTTTTGTTCGTGATATGAATGTGAGTTTCTTTCATGCTTCACATATTGTGATAGTTATTATTTTTTTGTTGGTATTTAATTTTCAATTGTATGAATGTACCATGAATTCATTCATCCATTCTGCTGTTCATAGGCTGCTGGATTGTTTTAATCATAATTGGACAATTAGGAATAAAGCTGTTATAAACATTCTTGTACAAATCTTTTAGTGTACATATACAATCAATTCTCTTGAGTATATTCCTAGGGGTGGAATTTCTGAGTCATAGGACAGGCATATATTTTAGTAGATGTTGCCAAAAAGTTCTCCAAAGTGGTCATAAATTCTTGCTATTTTAAAAATTAAAGTTAAAGGTCTTCACTGTAACTGCTCATATATTAAGCATGATGTTATTAATTGACTGGAAGTAGTAAAGCCTTCATTCTGCACCTTGTTTTTCCAAGGTGAAATGATTCATAATCACTATTCAGGAGGCAGGTCAAATGATCTAAGAATAAAGTACTAGCTGGCAGAGGATTGTGATTAATACCTGGAGTCTCATGATAATTTGATTTCAGATAGGGCAGTACAGATGTCCATAATAAAGACAGATGCCATACATCTGTTCTTTAGGGTGAGGAGACAATCAGCATTAACCTCAGTAGAGGCTTATGTGATGGCAAGACACTAAACTTTCTGAGTTCTATGAGTCTCCAAATGGAGAAAGATTCAATGTAGAGGGAAAAGTGACTCTGGTGAAACTTTTCAGAAAATGTCAAGGACCAGCTACATCCTTGGGGTCTAGATAGTCATCTTATTGGAAAGGAAAAGGGAGAGAAAAAAAAAAACCCCAAAGGGAAAAAAAAAAATGCTTTGACCATGAACTCTAACCATCAACGGAAAATTTGAGAAAAAGGCAAATACATTATTTTCCCCATTTGTATTCTCTTTTTACTATTTATTACTATAATGGATATTCTTGGTAAGGGGTTAATCAGGTACAGTCATAAGATATTTGATGTACTATGACAAGGAATCCCAACTTGTAGATAAGATTTAGTGACATTCTCTATCAGATGCTACTGAGATGACATTGTATCTTAGTTTTAGCTAAGAAATCTACATTTAAATTTTTAATTCTGTATTATATGATGAAGTCATGCTTATCATTCACATTTACATTTAGTAATACAGAGGGTTTTTTTTTTTTTTTTTTAATAGTGTCTTTCCTTCTGTATTCTTTGTTGTTAAGTGTGGTTGAATCAGTTCTGACAGCGACTCCTGGGTACATAGAATGAATCCCTGTCCAGTTCTGCACCATTCTCACAATTGTTGCTATATTTCAGCCCATTGTTGTAGTCACTGTGTCTGTCCATCTCATTGAGGGTCTTCCTCTTTTTTAATGACCATCTATTTTCCCAAACATGATGTCCATCTCCAGGGACTCATCCTTTCTAACAGCATGTCCAAAGTACGTAAGAGGAAGTTTGTCATCATTCCTTCAAAGGAGCATTCTGGCTGTACTTCTTCCAAACAAAACAGATTGGTTTGTTTTTCTGGCAGTATACATAATGTTTAGTGTTCTTTGCCAATCAAACCAAAACCAGGCTCATTTCTGTAGAGTCAATTCCCACTCATAAATACCCTATAGGACAAAGCGGAACTGCCCTACAGAGTTTCCAAGGCTGAAAATCTTTATGGGAGCTGACTGCCACATCTTTCTACTGTGGAGATGCTGGTAGGTTCAAACCATCGGCATTTTATTTAGCAGCTGAATGCTTGATCACTGTACCACCAGTGGTTCAACACCATAATCCAAATATATCAACTCTTCTTTGGTCTTTCTCTTATTCATGTCCATCTTTCACATCCATATGAAGTGACAGAAAATAGCAGAACTTGGGGTCAGGCTCACCTTAGTCCTCTAAGTGATATCTTTGTTTTTTAACACTATATAGAGGTTATTATTATTATTTTTTGTAGCAGATTTTCTGACAAAAATGCAATATGTCATTTGATTTCTTACCTGCTGTTTCTGTGAGTGTTGATTGTGGATTCAAGTAAAGTGAAATCCTTCATAATTTCAATACTTTCTCCTTTCATTGTAATGTTGCTTATTTGGTTTCTAATAACATTAATATATTTACAAGTGTGCTTTGTCCTACCAAATGTATAAAATGGTTCAGGATTACAATCAAATACTACTGTTAATAAGTTTGCTAAGCAAATTAAATTCCTCTGTAGTTTTTTATGTCATTTATATTCATAAAAATTAATATGATCAAAGGTTACTTGAATACGCCTTTTCTCTGTGTAATTAAGCTGATAGTTTAATACAGATGTAGATTTATGTATATATGTTTTTATTTATTTATCTGTATTAAATTGTATCTAGCAAGTCCTTTTCCACTTCTCTTGAGTCCCTACATATTCTAACCTAAGGCAATTTCTCTTTCCACACAGTGGATAACCGGGTGCACCACAGAAATAACTAAACAATGAAAAGGTTTTTCTGTCAACATTTTACCAAGCCATTCTTGGATAAGGCTACAGTGCATCTGTCATCTATGTTCAGCTTGTATCCACATACCCAGCTGACCTAGGTAAAAAGTAAGTTCATAATTTTCCCTTTCTTTCTGCTGGATATAAGGGATCCTGCATCAGCTAGAGCCATGATACAAAGAAAGATTGTTTGCACAGATCTGTAGGTGCCAAAGGTGTCTGGGACATCTGCACATGCATCTGTCTTACACACCTGGCCCTGCTCATCCTCTAAGCATAAGATACTACTTCTACCTTACAATAATTTGCTGTTGGGTGCTTTCAATATTATGACTGGGTGATTCTGACAGTACTCAGCTCAGGATGACCAGTCCAGCTGCATACATTTGGTGTCCCACACTGAGCCATAACAGCTCTACCATGGTCCAGCAGCATGCCAGGAATTGTTTTTCAGAAAGCAAATAATTATATGCTGCAAAAGGAATGGCCCTTCTCCAAAGGTCGGTATTATGATTCTCTCACTAATACTTGCCGTGATCAGTGGCATTTTTCCCATCACTGATACCTCCACCAACATAGACTCAGTTCACTGGAACTTCTGTAGTGCCTTGACTTGTGCTGAGTTCTACTTAAATCTGGAAGTCTTTTGTTCACCTAGTGTACCAGAGGAATAACCTAGGAATATGGTGATGTCAGAACCCAAAGAAATCTACCAGACATTGGGCTTTCTTTTTTTTGGTAGAAGGTGTAAGGTTAGTAAGAAAGTGTATCAATAGGCCCATGTCTATGAAATTAATTGATCTTACCATAAATCCCATCACTCAGAAGCAACTGGTCTAATAGAAGGTTGTCATCTCCCAAGTGAGTTACTGATAACTTAGTTATGGTGTGTGGTTTGTCTGCATTTATTTATAGATATTAAAATTTATTTTCTGCAGTTACTCCTTCTGTCACCTCGTAGATTGCTTTCTTACCTGCTTTCATAGTTACCCAACTTTGACGTGGTTAACACTTATCTATGTGGTTTTTTCCTGTTCAATTTACTAGTGTCATCTTTGTCTCTGACTAGACACTGAGTGATAAAGATTTCAATGTGGTTATGTTAACTTATTACAGTATTAATTAGTGACATACATCAGTACTTTTAGTTGTCTTCGTTTTAAGCTCCTGGTTGCATGGTAGGAATAGGTAAAATATAGGAAAAAGGACGGGGTCAAATGTATATTTTCACTCAGAATAAATGAAACAACATCTTCATCAGTTAGACTTGAAAAAGCAAATAATATAGATCTTCAAATACTAGCATAAGTCAGACAGAGCGAGAAAAAAGGGGGCACATTTATGAGGGTTGATTAATTTAGCTAACTGATAGGAATCTTTCCAGGTATTTCTCCTTTCTGAATAGGACTAACAAGTGCACAAATGGTATTTCCAAAAATGTCTCTCTACACATTCATAAATGTTTATGTCTATATTGTAAGACACGGGTTGTTTTTTTTTTTTTTTTTTTAGTTTTGAAACATATGCTGTTGTTAGTTGCCATCAAACTGATTCCAACTCATTCAAAAACAGAAATGAATTTATGTCAATTCATAAATTTGCCACATAAACCACAAATGCTACTAGATGACATTTACCATTGGGTATCAGTGAAATACATGTATGAAGAACACTTTCTATATGATACCTTCTAAATGATAGAAGCCTCACATAGAAGGGATTTTAAGAGGTAAATAGTCTTCCCTCTCACATATACCAACCCCTGAAAATATCATAGAAATGTAAAGAAGAGAAATGGAAAAGCATTATAGGTATTTCTAGAAAATGGATTCATTTTCATGACAACTCTCAACTATTTACGATGATGCCTATTTTCATGGAATATGAGATGTAGGTGATAACAACAGTGGAAGACTTTTTAAATATGTTCTATTTTTCAATTATATCACATAAATCAATTTATCAAATTCACAGGAAAAAATAAGTTGTTCAAATCACCTAGGCAAATGGATCAATATGCTTGAAAAATCAAAGCATAGAAGTCCTCTGATGACACTAATAATAGAAAACTGTTCTAGTTCACTGAAAATAGAATGGAAGTAACACCTAAAACTTGACAAAATGTAAGAAATAGATGAAGTAATGCTTAATGTGGCCTAAAATTTCCCTAAATTATTCAGATATCAATTTTAGATTTAAAAAGTTTTAAGAGATAAAATAATTGAGTATAAAATTATAATTATGTGAGCATTTCATTGGACTCTTCAATGTTTACCTATATAATTTAGTGGGATGTGTCAGGAATACCATTATTTTTGCATATTTAACTTGAGAGAAGGGGCCCTGGTGGCACAGTGGTTAAGAACTTGATTGCTAACTGAAAAGTTGACAATTCAAACACACCAGTCACTCCTTGAGAGAAGAGACCTGGTGACCTGATGCTGTAAAAGATTAAACCAGTCACTATCAAGTCACTCCCAACTCATAGTGACCCTATGGGACAGAGTAGAACTGCCCCATACAGTTTCCAAGGCAGTAATCTTTAGAGAAGCAAACTGCCTCATCTTTCTCCTGCCAAGCAATTAAGAAATGTGCCACCAGGCCTCCCATGCCAAGCACCTATATCTAGGAAACCCTATGGGGCAGTTCTACTCTGTCCTATAGGGTTGCTATGAATCAGAATCTACTCACTGCAATAGGTTTGGTTTTTGGTTTAACTTGATAAGTATTCAATAACTTACTGAAACCTCTCACACTCCCACCCCCCCAAAACAAACTATTTTCAAACGCACCTTGCAATTTTTACTTTTGTGTAGGAAGCCATGCATACCAACAATCCATTAGAGTACAGGCTATCAATTAAAGTCAAAAGTATTTGTCTTCTTTGTTGCTCTGTGAAGCTTGTGGTAGTTAAGGTTGTGTGTCAACTTGGTGGGCCATGATTTTGAGTGGCTTGGCAGCTGGAGGTGGTTATTCTCCATGATAAGATTGTAATCAACTCTATTGTGGAATCTGCTATAAGCAGCAAAGTTGTTGAAGGGGAGTTTCCTTCAGGGTATGGCCTGCTTCCAGTGTCTATGGGGAAGTTTTGAGAGAGGTCTCTAGCTTTTTGGCCAAGTCTTCCTCTTTAGTGTCTGGACTTGAACCACTGGCCTGCCATGTTGCCTACTGCTCTTGGGATTGTGTAATTTTACCTGCTGATCTTGGGTTTGTCAACCTCAGCAGCCAGCAGCAGCATGAGTTAGGAGTTAGGAGAAGCCTCCAGCTCTAGGGGTGCCTGGAACAATTGGCAGTATTGAAGCCCAAGGTTGAGGGTCTTTCACTTACCCCTTAGAGCTGGAACTCTAGATTTGGACTTCTAGTCTCCTAAACTGTAAAAGAATAAATTTTTGTTTGTTAAAGCAATCCAATTGTGGTATTTCTAAAAAAAAAAAAACAGACCCACTGCCGTAGAGCCGTAACCAACTCATAGTGACTCCTCCTTGGGTTTCCGAGGCAGTATCACTACGGAAGTAGATTGCCCAACCTTCCTTCCGAGGAGTGGCTGGTGGGTTTGAACCACCAGCCTTCTGGTTAGCAGTCAAATGCCTTAGGCACTACTCTACCAGAGCTTCTCTTTTATAGCAGCACTAGAGAACTAAGACAAAACTTAAATCCAAAAACTCATTACCATTGAGTGAAATCTGACTCAGTGACCCTAAGTTATTGAAAGAAGCTAGGTACCTTGGACTCTCCATGAAGTCTTGTCTGTTATTATTTACTCTCTGAAAGTACACTAAAGGTTCCTTTGGAAATGTTTAGGACAAGTGGATGTAACAAGTTTAGTGAAATGATAATATGATGGAGTACACTATCAACAAACCTAGGAAAAATAACTACTTAACTTCTTTCAACATAGCAAACATACAAGTCTGTCATTTGCCTAAGCTTTATTAGGCAATGTATGTCAGATAAAGAAGTTTATAACTTCAAAGACTTATTAGAAGGGAGGGGAGGTAAAAATAAACACTGAGTATATCAGAAGTATATATACAGTCTGCAGTATGGATTACATTTCAATATAAAGAAAACAAAAATCCTCACAACTGGACCAATGAGCAGCATCACAATAAATGGAGAGAAGATTGAGGTTGTCAAAGAATTCACGTTGCTTGGTTCCACAATCGATGCCAACGGAAGCAGCAGTCAGGACATTAGACGATGTGTAGCATTGGGAAAGTCAACTGCGAAGGAACTGTATCAAGTGCTGAGGAGCAAGGATATCTCCCTGAGGACTAAGGTGCGCCTGACACAAGCCATGATATTTCCAATCGCCTCGTATGCATGTGAGAGCTGGACAATGAATAAGGAAGACTGAAGAAGAGTTGATGCTTTTGAGTTGTGGTGCTGGCGGAGAATGCTGAAAGTACCGTGGACTGCTAAAAGAGCTAAAAAATCTGTCCTGGAGGAAGTGCAGCCAGAATGCTCCTTGGAAGCAAGAATGGCCAGACTTCGTCTCACCTATTTTGGTCATGTTGTCAGAAGGGACCATTCCATGGAGAAGGATGTCATGCTTGGTAGGGTGGAGGGTCGACGAAAGATGGGGAGGCCTTCAATGAGATGGATTGACATGGTGGCTGCAATGATGGGCTCAAGTATAGCAGGAATTGTGGGGCTGGCGCAGGATCAGGCAGTGTTTCGTTCTGCTGTGCATGGGGTCGCTGTGAGTCGGAAACGACTCGACGGCACTTAACAACAACAACAACAACGAGTCAGAATTACCTGACGGCAGTGAGCTTGGCATTGAGTGTGTATATATATGTCAAAAAATACATTATATGGAAGGTATTCTTAATGATAGTAAAATAAATAATGAAATCATTATTTGGAGATGACATAATTGTGTATCTATAAAACCTAAAAGAATCTATAGACATACAATATAAAATTAATTGCATATTCAGAAAAATCAGTAAGTAATTCAAAAGTAAAATTTAAAAGTAATACCAAAAGTATCAAATAATTAGGGAATAAAGTAATGAAATATATGCAGATTCTACATAAAAAGCTACAAAACAGCAGCTTAACAGTTCCTCAGTTCCCTTATATGCATAATGACACACAAGGAAAGCAGAGAAAATTGACAGCTTTAGAAACTGTATCTTGCAAGAAATTTAGCCCAAGGCATGATGATATTTTTCTCCTGAACGAATTATTGTGATACATAAATTCTCTCAAATTATTGTCATGTTTGCCACAAAATCTTTCAGAAACCGCAGAATAACCCTGTAGGAGTAAAACATACAAACAGAAAAAGTTCTAGTAATATGAAGATCACACTCATTTTCAGTTTTCAAATAGGATAGAACAAAAATATATGATCTGAAGTTATTTGTTCTGTTTTGTTTTTGCATTAATCATACTCTATCTATTTCATTAGGTTGGAAGTCAGCCCACTCACCTGTAAAAACTGTGAACATAATCAGTATCAGCTACAGGCTGAGTCACAGGAGTTTCACCTTTATAAAAGGAATTCATAGAAAGAGGGAAGAAGAGAAAGATGAAGGGATGCAACAGAGGCAGAAACAGAAAGGAAAAAATTCCATGTGCTACAATTTATTACAAAGTCTAGATTTACTACAAGATATGTCACTAACAGCTAGGAACTCATCCTTTCTTGTAAGAGTTAGAGCAAATTTCAAATTCATTAATGATCTATTAGAGAAGGCCAACAATTTCACAAACCAAATAATAAGTGTTAATTTAATCAATTAAAAAATTATCTCTGTAAGCTACCTTTAACTAAAGATACTTTTATTAATTTCCATAGATTATTCAGATATCTATGAAAGTCATTAAATATTGATAGTGCAAGTGTGTTTCTATGACATTAATAGTTTCTTACACAGAATCAGCATTTAACTTTAGTATACCCTGAATGTATTTTTTAAAAATAAAAATATACAGAGTTTGTCTCTTTTATTGTTGACTTTGTTTTCGTTGTTGATTGTGACTTAGGAGACCCCAGAGCAGCACTGCTCCATAGGGTTTTCTCGGCTGTAAACTTTATGGAAGCAAAGTGGCATGCCTATTTCTTTCGTAGTGCACCTGGCTGGGTTTGAACCACCAACCTTTTGGTTACCAGCTGAGCCAAAACCATTGTGCCACCCAAGAACCATTGAAATTTCTATTTTAAATCTGCTTGAAGTATGTTACATATGGTGAAAATTTCAAAATAAAAGAGCTCAGAATCCCATAACTTAACTATATATTTTTTTTCTGTCTTTCTCTCTGTATATGTGTATGAGTTTTCCATTTTTTAAAATCATCACAGTTGACTTTGTTTTGAAATTCACCATGCTATTAGCAGGAAAAGAAATCCTGCTGATATTACAGGACAAGCTGTAAACAGATTGAAGGGAGGTGTAATTCTCTATAGAGCAAACATTTCAATAGTAAACCTTAATAGTGTGATTGACAAAGAATGGACTAGTCCATTAAGTTTGTTTTATTACTTAAAATCTTTCATTCTAAACTGAAGTTGTTGCTACCATTGCCCACACAGAGGATTATCTAAGTAATCCTCTCATCTTCACTGTGCAGAATCACAGATTTCATTTTGGTTACATGCACTTATGTTTTAGCAAAAATCACTGGCTAGTTGACAATGTATCAGATAATCTTTTGCCTGCTGTAAAGAAACATAATTTTCTTCTGAGAACTATGTTTAACTAAAGACATATTTATGAATTTTAAAATTTTTATTCAAGTAATCAACCTAGCTACAAAGTGATATCAGGAAAGTCAAATGATCAGTAGGCCTATAAAGATAGCAATTATTACACATCCATTCTATTACATTTTTGATGGCCATTTTATATTTACACACCTTTTGGGAGTTCTGATGATATAGTGCCTAAGGCATTTGACTGGTAACCAGAAGGATAGCAATTTCAACGCACCAGCCACTCCTCGGAAAAAAGACTGGGCAATCTATTTCCTTAGAGATACCGCCTCAGAAACCCAAGAAGTAGCTATGAGTCAGATTCGACTCAATGGCAGTAAGTTTGGTTTGTGTGTGTGTGTGTGTTTTAGAATATCAATTTTTAATGCAAGTTTAGAAAATATACATTACTCTCTTCTTCTGTATATTCAAACTAAATTTATTGTCCATTTTAAACACAACCATGTTTTCACCAAAAAGAAATATGCCTATTAAAGCAAATATGGGCCTATATAGATTTCCAGGAGAAATCTGTCCTGGAAGAATGGCATATAGGATGCTCCTTGGAAGTGAGAACGACCAGACTTCATCTCACCTACTTTGGTCATGTGGTCAGAAGGCACCATTCCCTGGAGAATGATGTCATGCTTGACAAAGCAGAGGGTCAGTAAAGAGGGGGAAGGCCCTCAACGAGATGGATGGACACAGGGACTACAACAGGGCTAGGTATAGCAAGGAGTATGAGTATGGCACATGACCAAGGAGCGTTTTGTTCTGTTGGACTTAGGGTTGCTATGAGTTGGAACTAACTTGGTGCCATCTAACAATAACATATATTTTGTAGCCACAATAGACATATAATATAGACTGTAGAACTATTTGGCAAATATTAGTGATACTTGGCTTACTCCAGTTTTAAGGAGGTGAAAACATTTTTCAATATGACAAAATGGGTTTTGAAATAATGTTAGGACTTCATTATTATGATGGAGTAAAATTACGTAGAATATGGGTTGAAAATAGTCTTTGTTTTATAATAGATTATGATAAGAAAGCTCAGGTATATTTTAATCAATAATCTTATAATTAATCAAGTGAAAATTAAATCATGTTTATTCTCATTGACTTTGAATGCAGAAAGACCTGTCTCTGCCTTTACATTCAGTGTGTAATATCATCCATGATGTCAATGTCTTTATGATTTTTTTTTCCTTGCCTATAAAATGGGCCCAATTTTGGAATTTATATAATAGGATTTTGTGAAGGTTGATTATGATTATATATGTAAAATGCTTGGCACAGTTCTTAGAATACTGCAATTATACAAAAATGTTTACTATGATTATGCATTGTTTCTATTGCTTAAAGAAAAAAAAAATCAAGTTCCACTACTTTTGTTATAAATTACTCTGTAGTAACAGATGTGAAAGTACCAAGTTAGAATTACCAACAATTCAAAGATAGGAATTGAATTGTATTATTACCTTTATGTCAAAGTCTATAAACATGTGCTAAAATCTTGATTACATATCAAGAACTTTGGAAGGACCAGGGAATTATAAAAGAAGTAAGAAAGGGTATTCAGCTGCAAACAGAAAATGAAATTTTCAAGATTTTGTGTAATTACAACAAAAACAACAATTATGAAACAAATCTAACCTAGATGAAAACTTGATGAAGAAAAGTATAAAACATCATTGAGAAAAATGAATGGAACAATTAAAAATAAAAATTCACCCTATTTTGGAATTGGAAGACTTAATAATGTATAGGTGTCAATTCTTTCTAAATTGAGCGCTAAATTCAATGGACTCTCAATAGATTTTTTAAATGAATATTATATGATGATGTGATTCTAAAGTTTATATAATGCAAAGCATTAGCCATAACCAAGACAATCTTCTTTCCCTTTTTATTAGGCTATAACTTATGTATATAAAAGTGCACACATTTTAAGGAGATAGCTCAAGCTCAATCCATTTTTGCATACACATATACTCATGTTACTACTTCTCATGTCCAGATTTATATTATTTCCATTCCTGGAGTGTCCCCTCTCATACTTTACTGGTGAGATGAGCATTCCCTAGTCAATTCCCCTGTCAAATGTGAATACTATTACATCTTTGTTACTTTAGATCAGTCTTGCTGTTCTTAAATTGTATATATTTGGAATCCTATAATATGTACTTTTTGTGTCACTTTTTTTGTAATTAACATTATGCCTAATAGAGTGATCCATGCTGGTATTGGTAGTTGTAGTTTCTCCCTTTACGTTATTAAGTGTAGTCCATGGAATGAATATGCTACAATTTTAAAGTACATTTTACTGTTTATAGATAATCTATGTTTTCAGTCTATTTGTTATTATGAATAGTGCTACTATTTTATATGTTTTTTCTTGGTCATGAGCAGTCATTTCTATCAGTACATTTACCTCGGAATTAAATTGTTGGATTATAGACACTAAGTGCCTTCTACTTTAGTGTTGTTGCTGTGCCAAAAATTTTTCCCAAATAGTTGTTCGAATTAACAATCCTATCAGCAATATATGTGAGTTCTGATTGGTCTACTTCATTGTCCAATACATGATATGATCAGCTTTCTTTCTTTTTCTCCATTCCATTAAGATGTGTATTAGTATCATAATATAATTTGATTTGTACTCCCCAAAAGACTATTGGTGTTGAATTTCTCATCATAAGAGTGTGGGGCATTTATGAAGCAACTGTTAAATTCTTTGGGTTTAATTTATAAATTTTCCCTCTTCCCCTTTCCTACTGTTTGATGCTACATCACTCACCTTTGCCAAAATCACAGTAATATTCTCATATTTTCATCTAGATGCTTTTTTAAAATTTTACTTCCATATTTCTGACCTTGATTCTTTTCACGTTTTCCTTGATGTGATAGTTTTCCAGATCCTTTTGTCCTTATGTACAGACGGTTGCCCCCAGACTTTTCTTAAGACCATTTTTTCACCTACTGCATTGTCTTGGTGTTTTTTTTTTTTTTCCACAAATCATCTGACCTTAAGTGCATTAGTTTGTTTCTGGACTGTCTATTGTTTTACTGGCTTGTTTATCTGTTTTTTAATACTGTACTGCAAGAAACTCTAGAAGAAGATAAGATGGCCTGATATGATAGGAAACTTATTAAACCCACAGAAATCGAGAAAGAAACTAATGTGCAGGTATGTTCTACTTCTTGAAGTGAGTTAGGATTATGTGGTTAGCAATTATATATTGATTATTAAACTCTGCCTTTATATTTGATGTACTTTTCTACATGTGTACTTTTCTACATTTTTTTTCAATAAAAAAAGTTTCTTTTTTTAAAAAAAGAACTTTACAATGGGATGGTATATATAAAACACCAAAAGAGAAAAATTGCCAACCAAGAATTATGTACCCAGAAAAATTGTCCCTCAAATATGATGATGAAATTAGGACATTTCCAGATAAGCAGAAATTAAGGGAATTTTTTAAAACCAGACCAGCCTTACAAGAGATGCTAAAGGGAGCCCTTTGGACAGAGAAGCAACAACAGCCAACAACAACTGACCATTAACACACATGATGATATAACCCAGAAACCAATCCAGCTATGGAAGTATCCAAAGTAAAGATGCCTACAAGATTGTAAACAGGGAACCAGAGATATCAACTGATGAATGAGGACAACTACAAACCAAAAGGAGGGAAAAAAATCTGTGTCATTACAGAACTTCTAGATGGTAGGGAAGTCAAAACAACTACAAGATAGAACAGACTGTTCTAAAGTTGGGAAGAAAACTATAAATCACAGGGTAACCTCAAAGAAAAATGATAAACCTTCATATCAAAATAAAAAATAAGGCCCAGCATAAATATTCAGTAAATACTAAAACAATAGCAATGAAGGAAGTGATAACATGATTCATAAAATGAGCTCAGCATAGAAAATTATATGGAACAAAGAAATCAACACAATGAAAAAGCACATGACAAAAATGACAGCAACAAATTCATATTTGCTGATAATTACATATCTGGCAAGGGACTTATCTCTAAGATTGATGGAAAACTCCAACACCTCAACACCAAAGGAATTAACAATCCAATTGAAAAATGGGCAGAAAACATGAATAGACATTTCACCAGGAAGGATATTCAGGTGGTCAGCTAATACATGAAAAGACGCTCACAATCATTGGCCATCAGAGAGACGTAAATCAAAACAACAGTGAGATATACCGTCTCACCCCAGCACTGATGGCAAGGTTCAATGATACAGAAATAACAAATGCTGGTGGGGATGTGGAGATACTGGGACTCTCATACACTGCTTGTGTGACTGTGAAGTGACACAACTACTGCGGAAAGCAATATTGCGATTCCTTAGAAAGTTAGAATTGGAGATACCATTTGACCCAGCAATCCCATTACTAGGTATATATCCTAGAGAGGTGAGAGCCAGGATAGGAACAGATACATGCACTCTCAAGTTCATCACATCACTATTTATAACAGCAAAAAGATGGAAACAACCTACGTGCCCATCAGCAGAAGAGTGGATGACCAAACTATGGTACATACGAATACTGGAATGCTATGCAGCACTAAAGAATAACGTAGAGTGTGCAAAACACCTCATAATATGGATGAACTTGGAGGACATTATGCTTAGTGAAATAAGTCAATCACAGAAGGACAAATATGGTATTAGTTTGTTGTTGTGGAGGGTCAAGGAAAGGTTTATATATGTAGGGAAACTTTCTTTTCTGTGTTGGTTGTCAGGGGTGGGAGGGGAGGGGAGGGAACATTGCAAAAAAAATGCATTTACCCATGTCACTTTACTTTTGTGCATTTCACTGTACATAAATTATATTTCAATAAAATGCACTAAAAAAAAAAAAAAAACTTTAGAGTCAGTTGAGTAAGACAAGTAACCAAATACAATATAATGAAATGAATTTCCCAGCACTTGTACAGTAAAAGCTTATTAATCAGAAAAATAAAATACTAGGAAGATCCCAGAAATCATTTCTTAAAACTTATGGTATCCATTTTTAATTCCACACTGTTTTAACAATGAAGGAATGACTAATTGCTGTATGATGTTGGTGCAATCCTCCAGACCATGAATGTCTGCTCTGGTCTGCTATGTGACACCTGAACTTCATCAAGGATGATGTGGAATTTGCCAAGCACTGCCAACGAAGCTACAGCTAACCGGTGATACTCAAGTTGCAATAATTCTCAGAAATTCATCTTGAAGCAAGGTATTTTTATTTTCATTGGTTTAAGTTATTATGAGTTAAAATTTTAAACAAACTCACAAAGTATTAATAGTGAGGAATGTTGTTGCTATGTACTGTCGAGTTGTCTCTGACTCATAGCGACCCCTTCTTGGGTTTCCGAGGTGGTATCACTACAGATGTAGATTGCCCAGTCTTCTTTCTGAGGAGAGGCTGGTGGGTTTGAACCACTAGCCTTTTGATTAACAGTCAAATGCCTTAGGCACTACACTACCAGAGCTCCTAATAATGAGGGATATGTTATATTATAATATTTTCTAAAACATTTCCCAGTATATGAACAAAGTGCTGTGGGAGAACAAAGAAAAGAGCAACAAATTCATATTGGAGATATCTGGAAGATATGCATAGGAGTAAACTTTGAGCTGGATTGAAGTGTTAAGTGTCACAAAGCAGCCAGCCAGCCAGTTGCTGTCAAATTGATTCTGACACATGGTGATCCTTCATGTGTTAGAGTAGATCTATGCTCCATAATGTTTCAATGTTGATTTTTTTTGGAAGTAAACCTCCAAGCCTTTCTTCCAAGGCACTTCTGGGTGAACTCGAACCTTCAACCTTTTAGTCAGTTACTGAATATGTTAAGCATTTGCACCAGCCGAGGACTCCTAAGTATGGGCTAGCCTGGAGGAAATGAGAAAAACAAGGAAGTACTAGGAGCTCTGGTGGTATAGTGCCTAAGGCATCTGACTGCTAACCAGAAGCCTGGTGGTTCAAACTCATCAGCCACTCCTCAGAAGGAAGACTAGGAAATCAACTTCCGTAGAGATATAGCCTCGGAAACCCAAGGAAGGGTAGCTATGATTCGGAATCAGCTCAATGGCAGTGAGGGGATTTTTGGTTTTGAGCAGGAGTAAACATTAACCATGAAAGGGCAGTGAGCTCAGTGTGACTGGACTGTGGAGTCAGTAGAACTTTAGTAGAAAATACTGTACACTGATAGGTCAGGACCAGATTGAGAAAAGTCTTATCACGTACATTGACATACATTATTTACTTATTTTGCAATATTACAAACGTCTGTCTTGTCCATTCAGTTCTTCAGTTAACTATTACTGAGCATCTTCTATGTGTTGAAACAAAAGTAAACACTTTTATGTTTCTGCGTGATCAGGGTCTCCTGAGCAAGAAGTTACCAGCAACCTGGGTTATAAGATGAGTAAATGGCAAACACATCTTAGACATTCAATGTCGTGAGACATCCCAGAGTGGTTTTACAGATTTATCTCCACTAGAGCCATCTGATTACATTGCAAAGCATTACAACCTAAGAATCTCCCTCTTCACAGGGAAGGATCGATTGCATTTCTGTGCCTCTCTCAGGAGGAAAGAAAGGCAGCTGCCCCTATCTAACTGCAAGTGATGAATAAAATGCCTTTTATATTAATAAACTGATCTAAATAATATAATAAAAGTAATAATAATAATCATTGAGAGCTTACAATATGTCAGGTAGATATGAGGCAATTTAATCCTCAAAATACACCTTTAAGGTAAGTGTCATTATTGTCCTTATTTTACAGATAAGAAAATTGAAGCACCGGGAAGGAACTTACTAATATTACAGAAGCTGTACATAACAGAACTGATTCCAATTTGAGTAGCTTGGCTCTAGAGTCCATACTCATAACTTCTATAGGCTATTAAGTGCATATTCCTTCATATACCTTTTCTGTGAACTATATTTACATTATGAGAGATGTAATTTATTTATGAATTCTCCTATTCCATATATGTCTTAGTTATCTCAAGCTGCTATAATGAAAATGCCTCAAGTGGCTGGCTTTAACAATCAGAAATTTATTCTTTCCCAGATTTGGAGGCTAGAAGTCCAAATTCTGGTTGTCATCTGTAAGGGAAGGTTTTCTCTCTCTTTTGGCTCTGGAGAAGGTTCTTGCTTCCTTTCAGCATCTGTGGGTTTGGCTTTCCTTGGAGATCTCCATGTGTCTTGGGATCAGTCTTCCCCTGGATCTAAGAGGTTCTCAGCACAAGGGCCTGGGTGCAAAGGGCTTGCTCCATTCCTAGCTCTTCTTTCTTGATAGTCAAAAACAAAACAAAACAAAACAAAATCCCAAACTCACTACCATTGAGTCATTACTGACTCATAGTGACCTCCTTTGAGTTTCTGACATGGTAAATCTTTACAGAAGTAGATTGCCTAGTCTTCCTTCTGTGAAGTGGCTGGTGGGTTTGAACCACCAACCTTCTGGTTAGCAGTCAAATGCCCTAGGCACTATACGACCAGAGCTCCTTTTCTTGGTGGTCCTGTGGTCCTGAGGTCCTGAGGTCCTTATCTCTGTTCACTTCTCTTCTCCTTTTAGCTTTTGCAGGTGATGCAGGCCACATCCCAGGGAAACTCCTGTTTAGATCAGGATTAAGAGCTGAGTGATAGTGTTGCATCCCACCCTATTCCTGACTCATTATCATAACAAACATAAACTAATCCTCATTAATGTAACCTAGGAGCTCTGGTAGCATAATGTCTAAAGCACTTGACTGCTAACCAGAAGGCCTGCAGTTCAAACCCACCAGCCACTCCTCGGAAGGAAGGTTGGGTAATCTACTTCCATAGTGATATCTCCTCAGAAACCCAAGGAGGGGTCACTATGAATCAGGTCCGACTCGACGGCATATAACAACAACAACAACAAGTCCTGCCTTCAGGACCCTTGGTGTCACAGTGGGTTTAAAGCACTTGCCTGCTAACTGAAAGGTTGGGGGTTCAAACCCACCAACCACTCTGAGGGAGAAAGACAATGATTTATAGCTAAAATCTGGAATCACCTAGACAACAGTGGGTTTGGTTTTGATTTAATCCTGCCTCATTAACACATAAAGGTCAGGATTTATAACATATAACAAATGGCAGATAATCACATCAGATCATATCATGTGGTATGATTATATCATTGCATAACTGCCAAATTGCTTAATTATGTAACTGCCAAACTGTATTGTTACTAACTACCAAATCACTGAGAATCATTGACTAGCCAAATGAACACATATGATTGGGGGACACAATTCAATCCATGACAGTATATGTTAGATTTTAAATAATTAATCATCTGGAAGCTCCAGTGGCATAGTGCCTAAGGCATTTGACTACTAACCAGAAGGTTGGTAGTTCAAACCCACCAGCCACTCCTTGGAAGGAAGATTGGGCAATCTACTTCTGTAGAGATACCACTTCAGAAACCCAAGGAGGGGTCACTATGAGTCAAATTGCCTTGATGACAGTGAGTTTGGTTTGGTTTTTGGTTTCATTAATCTGCTCTAGCTTACATATTCTACTTCAAATGACCAATGAATGCTAGAGAGTCAAAACCATCTACTGCACAACAACTCTGCTCCAAGAATGTGTTGCATCATTTATGTTAGATATTCAAAAAGCTGCTTTCTTTAGGAAGTCATGCCTTTGGCATGGCAGGTGCACTTTCTATATTCATGTTCCAGGAAATAAACATTTTATTGACTTGCTTTTGTTCTCAGCTGTTGCAAAGGAGTGATAATTTACACAAAGAAATGAAATGAAACCATTATCCTTTCCAACTGGCCCCACTTCCTAATTCTGAACTTTATAAAGAGAGTATTTTAGATACATTGATATGTGCAGATGTTTAAAATAAAGGCCACAAACTGTAAAATCATTACCACTCTTTTCAAAAAAGCGAAGGGCTCTAAAATTTGTTCAAAAAGAAATAATTTTAGATGTTTCCATCAAAAAATAGAATACTATCTAAGGTGGTTATTCAATTGGCTACTTTTAAAAACCAAGAAAAACTACAGAAGCTAAACATCAGTCATGAAAAGAAGATGGGTCATACTTCTTAAGATTTTAGGGCACTGAAAGAGGTTTAACAAAAACAAGACCAAGAACAGGAAGTATATAACATAATCTTAATAACTACACATGCTTCCTGGTGACACAATGGTTAATTAAGAGTTTGGCTGCTAAATGAAAGGTTGGTGTTCAAACCCACCCAGCACCTCCACAGGAAAAAGACCTAGTGATCTACTTCCATAAATTTACAGCCATGAAACCACTATGGGGCGGTTCTACTCCACCACATGGGGAGGCTATGATTGGAACTGACTCAATGGCACACAACAAGAAGGGCACCTCATTATTCTAGTTAATGTTATATTCTGAATACACAGATTATATTTTTGTTGAGAAATATGGGATATAGTGTTGTTGTTGTTGTTATGTGCCGTTGAGTTGGACCCGACTCATAGCGACCCCTCCTTGGGTTGCCGAGGCAGTATCACTACAGAAGTAGATTGCCCAACCTTGCTTCCGAGGAGTAGCTGATGGATTTGAACCTCTAACCTTCTGGTTAGCAGTCAAGTGCCTTAGGCACTATGCTACCAGAGCTCCTTGGGATGTAGTAGAAGAGATTAAATGATTCTAAGCAAATGACGTTTTGTGACCATTGATCAATAGTAAAGAACCAACTCACATGAAGGGAGACACCTAGTACTTGCTAAATTATTAGGATCACAGTTAACAACTGTCAAATAAAAATGTCTGATGCATATGAAATTGTGATTCTCAGAATGTTCCAATTGACAATTGGTCTTTTACTTTAACAGGAAAAAAAAAAGTTGCTTTTTGTTCCCATTTTGGACAACTGCTTTTTACCACTGGGTGAAAGGTTATTAGAATTCATGAAAAAGTAGCATCCTTAGGACTGCATACTATTAAGAATTGTTTATATAAATTACTCATTCAAGTCACACAAAATAAGAGAGGGAAAATGAATAAAGTTTATGGGATGACCACTTATATCATCTTTACAAATTGGGCCAAACTTTGAATTCTTCTGACACAATGTGAGTCAATTGCAATATAGCAATTGCAATATTCCCACTAAGAATATTTGTTTTAGCAAAAATTCAGGAGAAAGTAATGACTATCTATAATATTATTATATATACATATGCACATACATTTAGAAGCAGGTGTCAAATATATGGCTATATATGTGAAATATAGACATATGTGTCACATATATGTGTGCATGTGTGTTTAGATAGCTTAGAATTTATTTTGCTAGTTATTTGCCACCATTTAACTAAAGTAATTATCAGTTGTGAAAATAGATACCACCAGAACATCAGATATCTTTGGATATCATAGGCAGCCCATCTGCTCTTAAATCCATAATAAAATGTGCCCAAATCCAATAAGATTGATGGAAAGTACCTAGATGTTTTCCAGAGCTCAGAACAGATCAGCACAGCCAGGCAGGAGCAATGGATTGCATGGCTATCTGATGACCTTGAATAATTGCTGGGGCCAGAAATTTTCCACACAGTCACTCAACAATCCTTCTAGAGATTAAAGATATCCTCCATATTTACTTGAGCAAATTTGGTTTTAGAAATTGAAAAAAAAGAAAAACATAGGGAATAATTTAGAAAGTTGAAATTTCTTCCACTTTGAGTGTCATTATGTGCTAAAAATATCCTCTGGGCTATGCAGGTATCTGTTTCAAGCGTGCTTTCTGTCTTTGATTTTAGAGACCTCGTGGGTGGCTCTACTGACTAAGAGTCATTCATCAGATTGAAAGGTATAAACAAAGATGAACAATAAGTTGATTAAGGTAGAATGTCAGGCTTTGGGTATGAGGGGAAGAGGCATTCCTTTTATTTTTGCAAAGACAATTTACATTTCATTCTGTATGTGCATTTAAATTAAAGTTATTTCATATAATGGATATTTTCATAATGCATCTACCTCCTCAACTCTCCTTTTGAAGTTTTTATCTTTTTATGACCACAGAGACATCACCAACTTTTCTAATACACAAAGCAGACAGTAAGTTTCATTGTGTATGACAAGCCTAATATTTAGAAAGCACAAACAAAACATTTTATTTTAAAATATATATGTTATAGAATGTATTCTCTCCCCTACCTCAAATATGTGTTGAAGTCTTAATCCATGTACCTATAAATATAATCTTGTCTGAAAATAGGTTTTTCATGTGTTATGTTAATGAATAACATCATTAAAGGATGAGTTATATCCGTAATCACTTCTGAGTTATGAGAAAGAGAATAATAGACACAGAGACACACAGGGAGAGATACCACATGAAGACAGACACATGGCAGATGCAGCTACAAGCTCAGGAACTCTGAGGATTTGCTGAAGTTGACAAAAAAAGTACGTGCCCCTTGAGCTGTGCCACCTTCTTCAAAGCCAGCCTTTTGTGGTATTTTTTGTTATAGCAGCACTAGGTAACTCTTGTTGCTGTTACCTGCCATCCAGTTAAATCTGATTCATCACAATGCCATATATTCAGAGTAGAATTTCTCCATAATATTTTTAAGGCTTTGAAATTTTGGGAGCAGATTGCCAGGCCTATCTCATGAAGTGCCACTAAGTGCATTTGAACAACTAACTATTCAGCTGGTAGTCAAGCACTTAACTGTTTGCACCACCCAGGGACTCCTAGTAGTTAAATAAAACAAATACAATACAAATTTATAATAAAAGGTTCATATAAATCAAATAGAAAAAAAGGACAAAATATATGAATAAGCATAGCAGGAACCATGAAGATAGAAAACTTATGGGAAGATATTAAACTTTGCTCAGATCAAGAGAAAGCCATATTACATTGACCTGAGAGAGTATTTCATACATATCAAACTGGATAAAAGCAAAATTATCAACGTATTTGTTGGCCAGATATATGGAAACAGCCATTCTAATATTACTAGTGTAATGTGTTTCATATAAATGTTATGACTGGAAATTTGGCAATATCTACCAAAATTTTTAATCCAACAGCTTTTGTTTGTTTGTTTTTTTAACTTGGCATTCCAATTTAGTAAATTAATTCCTCCATTATACTAAACCACATTCAAAGTATTCTATTGTCTGTAGTAGCAAAATATTGTAAACAACTAAATACTCAACTGTAGAAAATAGATTGAATCACTTATATTCATAGAGCAGAAGACTATGCAGCTATAAAGTACAGAACAAAGAAGCTATATCTGAACTCATTTGAAAAGGTCTCTAGGATATTCTGATGGCTGGATGAGGTAAGCGAGAGAGAAACCCCAGGCAGAAAGCTAAGAGTGACAAACTTGCCTGTCAGTTTGTTGGACTGTCATGGCTTGTGTGTTGCTGTGAGGCTGGAGGCTGTGCCATTGGTGTTTCAATGCCAGCAGGGTTGCCCATGGTGGACGGGTTGCAGCAGAGCTTCCAGACTGAGACAGATTCAGAAGAAGGAAGAGGCCATCCACTTCTCAAAGAATTGGACAGGGAAAACCCTATGAATAGTATATTCACATATATGTCTGATATATTGTTGGACAACATTATGAACATCCCTGAATCATTGCCTGACACAGTGCCAGAAGATGAGCTCCTCAGGTAGGAAGACACTCAAGACATGACTGGGAAAGAGCTCTCTCATCAGAGTAGAGCCGACCTTCATGATACAGATAAAGTAGAGCTTTCAGAACCTCCATTTGCTGATGTGGCATAACTCAAAATGAGAAGAAACAGCTGCAAACATCCATTAATAATCAGAACATGAAATGTAAGAAGTATGAATCTAGGAAAATTGGAAGTTGTCAAAAATGAAATGGAACACATAAAGATTGAATTCTAGGCATTAGTGAACTGAAATAGGCTGGTTTTAGCCATTTTGAATCAGACAACCATATGATCTACTATGTCAGGAATGATAAATTGAAGAGGAATAGCAAGTATTCATCATCATGAAGAATGTTTCAAGATCTATCCTGAAGTACAATACTGTCAGTGATAGGATAACATCCATATGACTACAAGGAAGACCAGGGGCTTTGGTACCTTAGTGCCTAAGGCACTTGACTGCTAACCAGAAGGCTGGCAGTTCAAACCCACCAGCCACTCCTCAGAAGGAAGGTTGAGCAACCTACTTCCACAGTAACACTGCCTCGGAAACCCAAAGAGGGGTCACCATGAATCAGGTCTGACTCCACAGCACATAAAACAACAAAAACAGCAAGGAAGACCAGTTAAAACTACTATTACTCAAATTTATGCACCAACCACCAAAGCCAAAGTGGGGAAATTAAAGATTTTTACCAACTCCTGCAGTGTGAAATTGACTGAACATGCAATCAAGATATGCTGATTATCACTGATGACTAGAATGCAAAAGTTGGAAACAAAGAGGAATCACCAGTAGTTGGAAAATTTGCCCTCAGTTATAGAAATGATGCTGCAGATTGCATGATAGAATTCTGCAAGGCCAAGGACTTATTCATTGCAAATATCTTTTTTCAAGACAAATGGTTGCTACACATGTGTACTTCACTGGGCAGAGTACACAGGGATCAGATCAACTACATTTGTGGCAAGAAGTGATGGAAAAGCTCAATATCTTCAGAAAAAACAAGGCCAGGTGCTGATTGTGGAACAGATCATCAAATACTCATATGCAAGTTCATCTTGAAGTTGAATACAATAAAAACAAGTCCAAAAGAGCCAAAATATGACCTTGAATATATCCCTCCTGAATTTTGACACCGTCTAAAGAATAGATTTGATTTGATGCAATGAACATCAGTGACTTAAAACCAGAAGAATTGTGGAATTATATCAAGAA
>NW_006922438.1:338136-342143 GCF_000298275.1 Orycteropus afer afer
ACGGAAGTAGATTGCCCAACCTTCCTTCTGAGGAGTGCTTGTGGGTTTGAACCTCCAGCCTTCTGGTTAGCAGTCAAGTGCCTTAGCCACTATGCTACCATATATATAGTAGATTATACAAAAACAGTAAGTTTCAGGTCTTGTCTATTTTGGTCTTTTCTTTCTTTCCTGTCTTTTTAATGACCTTTTCCTTTCTTCATGTATGATATTCTTCATGTAATTCCACATCTTGTCTGGTCTTCAGTATTTGGTGTTCAGTGGGTCAAATCTGTTCTTCAAATGGTCTCTAAATTCAGGTGGGATATGCTCAAGGTTATGTTTTGGTTCTTATGAAGTTGTTTTAATTTTATTGAGCCTCAATATATACTTGCAAATAAACAATAGATGATCTGTTCCACAATCATCCCCTGGCCTTATTCTGACTAAGGATATTGGGCTTCTCCATCATCTGTTTTCACAGATGTAATTGATTTTATTTCTGTTTATTCTGTCTGGCTAGGGCCTCATGTACAGTTGCCATTTATATTGTTGAAAAATATTTTCAATGAATAAGTTGTTAGTTTTGAAAAATTTTATCATATGATCTCCAGCATCATTTCTATCACCAAGTATATATTTTGCAACTACTGATGCTTCTTCTTCATTTTCAACTTTCTCATTCCAATCACCAGTAATTATGAATTCATCTCGATTGCATGCTTGGTTAATTTCAAACTGCAGAAGTTGGCAAAAATCTTCAATTACTTCATTGTTGGCTTTGGTGGTTGATGTGTAAATTTGAGTAATAGTAGTATTAACTGGTCTTCATTGCAGATGTACTGATATAGTATCACTGCCAGCATTGTACTTCAGGATAGATCTTGAAATGTCTTTTTTGACAGTGAATGCAATGCCATTCCTCTTGAATTTGTCATTCCCAGCAGAGTAGCCCATATGAAGAAAAAGATCTGGACAGAACGTATCAAAGGCTGGCTCAAGAAGTTAGAGTATTATAATGAAATGTGCAAAGACCTGGAGTTAGAAAATCAAAAGGAAAGGACATGCTTAGCATTTCTTGAGCAGAAATAACTAAAGAGAAATTTCAAACCTCAAGTTGCAATCTGGAAGGATTTTATGGGCAAAATTATCTTCAGCAAAATTTTACTTGCGTGTGACAATAATTATATTGTTTGGTAATTTCCATATTCTGCTGGATCATTTTTCTTTGGAATGGGTACAAATATGGATCTATTCCAGTCAGTTGGCCAGGTAGCTGTCTTCCAAATTTCTTTCTTTTTCTTTTCTTTTTTTTTTGGTTTCCTTACGTCTTTGCTTTTTTCCATTCTTCTTTGATCTGGATGAGGAGGGACTCATCATTGCATCTAGATGGGCACTTACAAGGTTTGAAGATCCCAGTCGTTGCTCACCAGAGTAGGATGTAGAACAATGTTTTATGTGTAGTATCTTATGCCAATTGAGTTGATGTTTCCTGAGACCATGGTTGCAAGCCCACAAGTCCAACTACTCACTCACTCTGGGTAGTTCACTGTGGTAAAGAAGCCACTACAACCTTGCCCCTTGTCAACTCTACTATATACTGGATATTCTTATGTTGTTGTTGTTGTTGTTATGTGCCATCGAGTCGGCCCCGACTCATAGCGACCCCTCCTTGGGTTTCCAAGGCAGTATCACTACGGAAGTAGGATTGCCCAACCTTCCTTCCGAGGAGTGGCTGGTGGATATTCTTATAGCACATACAAATACGCATGTAGAAACATTGTCTGCTAACACCATACATGGTCATGGGCACACTAACCCTGGCTAGACATACCTGATCATTCAACATCCATCCACTCATAGATCAATGGTTACTGTGACAATTGCAGTTGTGTGTTAACTTGGCTGGACCACAATTCTGAGTGGTTTAAGCAGTTGCAATATGGTTATTACCATGAAGAGATCAGATGTATATGTTTTGAGCAGCCAATCCATTGAAAGGGAGTTTCCCTAGGGGTGGAAGCAGACCACACCCCTAGGGAAATATATATAAAACATCCTGGGAAAAACACAGCCTCTTTTATGGATCTGTGAATGAACAATCCACAATTTGGCCTGGTCAGCCCCTGCAGGTTAGTGAGTTGGCAAAAGCCTCCAGCTTGATGTGTGATCCAGGAACCCAGGACTTGCCAGATTCTATAAGTGTGTGATTCGTTTTCCTAAGATAAGTTTCTCTGTCTCTCTGTCTCTCTGTCTCTCTGTCTCTCTCTCTCTCTCTCTCTATATATATATATAAGCTTTACTGGTTTTGCTTCTCTAGAGAAACCAGCCTAACACACTTACCATCACTGACAATGTAGTAATGTACATGTAAAAGACTTCATCTTTGTTGTCTTTTCCCACATGTACCTCTCTATGTCTTCCTGTTCCTCAATGCCACCATGTTGATCACTCACATTTGGTACATTGCCCTTCCCTTCACCCAAATCAACACTTGTCTCTACCTATTTGGAAGTGTTCCCTTCCCTCCCCTCCCACCCATGATAACCAACAAAGAAAGTTTCCTTCCATATATAAGACTTTCCTTGACTTTTTACAATAATGAGCTAACACAATATTTGTCCTTCTGTGATTGACTTATTTCATTCAGCATAATGTCCTCCAAGTTCATCCACATTATGTGGGGTTTTGTAGATTCTACATTATTGTTCATTGTTGCATACTATTCCATTGGGTGTATATACCATAGTTTGCTCATCCATTCTTCTCTTGATAGGCACTTAGGGTGTTTCCATCTTTTTGCCATTGAAAATAGTACTGAGATGAACATCCGTGTACATATATCTGTTCTTGTCCTGGCTTTTACTTCTTTAGGTTATGTACCTAGTAATGGACTGTTGGATCAAATGATATCTCTAATTCCAACTTTATAAGGAATCATCGTGCTGCCTTCCACAGTGGTTGTATCATTTTATAGTTCCAGCAGTGTATGAGAGTCCCAATCTTTCCATATACTCACCAGCATTTCTTATTTTCTGTCTTGTTGAACTTTGCTATTAGTGCTGTGGCTAGATGGTATCTCATTGTTGTTTTGATTTGCATCTCTCTAGTGGCTAATGATCGTGAACATTTCTTCATGTGTTTGTTGGCCTCCTGAATATCTTCTTTGGTGGAGTGTGTATTCATGTCTTCTGCCAATTTTTTAATTAGATTTTTGTCTTTTTGTGTTGAGGTGTTGGAGTTTTCTATGAATTTTAGAGATAAGTCCCTTGTCAGATATGTCATGGCCAAATATTTTTTTCCCAGTCTCTAGGTTCTCTTTTTACTGTTTTGGAGAAGTCTTTGGAAGCACATAAAACTTTAATTTTTAGAAGGTCCCATTCAAGTCTATCTTCTACTGTTTTTGCATTTTGAGTTATGCTTGACAGTCTATGACATAAATTAAGGCCCCTAAATTTTCTTCTATTTTTTCCTTGAGGAACTTTATATATTTAGGTTTCACATTTAAGTTTTTTATCCATCTGCAGTTAGATTTTGTGTGTGGTGTGAGGTACAGATATTGTTTCATTTTTCTGCAAATGGAGATCCAGTTTTGTCAGTACCATTTGTTAAAGAGACAGTATTTTCCCCATTCAACGGATTTCAGCCCTTTGTCAAAAATCAGCTGATCATAGGTTGATGGATCTATTTTTGGGTTCTCAGTGCTATTCCATTGGTCTATATGTCTGTTGCAGTAATACTAGTCTGTTTTGACTACTGTGGCTGTATAGTAGGTTTTGAGATCCAGGAGTGTGAGATCTCTGACTTTGTGCTTCTTCTTCAATAGTGCTTTGTTTATCCGAGGTCTCTTTTCTTTCCATATAAAGTTAGTGATTGGTTTTTCCATGTCCTTAAAGAATGCTGATGGGATATGGATTGAGATTGCATTGAATGCATAGACTGCCTTGGGTAGTTTAGATATTTTCACAGTGTTCAATTTTCCTATATATGAGCATTGTATATTCTTCCATTTATGTAGATCTCTTAAGTTT
>NW_006922438.1:342658-349259 GCF_000298275.1 Orycteropus afer afer
ATCTTCCTTCCAAGGAGTTGCTGGTGGGTTTGAACCACCAGCCCTCTGGTTAGCAGTCCAGTGCCTTAGGCACTATGCTACCAGAGCTCCCCCATGTTGAATAGAAGTGGTGATAGAAGGAATCCTTATCTGGTTCCTGTTCACAAGGGGAAGGGTTTCAGTCTCTCTCCATTGAGAATAATATTGACTGTTGGTTTTGCATATATGCCCTTTATTATATGAGGAATTTCCCTTCTATTTCTGTTTTTCTGTGACTTGTAGTCAGGAATGGACATTGGATTTTAACAAATGCCTTTTCTGCATCAATTGATAAGATCATGTGGTTCTTTTCCTTTATTTATAGGATTTGTTTTATTTATAGATTACATTGATTGTTTTTTTAATGTTGAACCATCTTTACATACCTGAAACGAACTCCACTTGGTCATAAGGTGTGATTTTTTTGGATATGTTGTTGTAGTCTTTTGGCTAGGATTTTGTTCAAGATTTTTCCATCTATATTCATGAGGGATTTTGGTCTGTAGTTTTCCTTTTTAGTGATGTCTTTGCCTGGTTTTAGTATCAATGTTATTCTTGCTTCATAAAATTAATTTGGAAGGATTCCATCCTTTTCTAGGTTGTGGAATAGTCTGAGTAGGATTGGTGTCAGTTCTTCCCTGAATGTTTGCTAGAATTTGCCCATGAAACCATCTGTGCAAGGGCTTTTTTTGTTGGTGATTTTTTTATGACTTGTTAAATTTCTCCTTTTATTATGGATCTGTTCAACTTTTCCACCGCAGTCTGTGTTAGTTTAGGTAAGTAGTATGTTCCTAGAAATCTGTCCATTTCATCTAGATTTTCAAATTTGTTGGAGTACAGTTCTTCATCACTCATACACACCCACTCACTGCTGTCGAGTTGATCCAACTACTGGTGACCCTTCCTTGGGTTTCCGAGGCAGTATCTCTATGAAGTAGATTGCCCAATCTTTCTTCAAGGAGTGTCTGGTGGGTTTGAACTTCCAGCCTTCTGGTCAGCAGTCAAATTCTTTAGGTATTATTGAGATCCCTATAGTTATTCATGTATTCTGATATTATTCTTTTTATTTCAGTTGGTTCTGTTGTGACATTGTTCAATTAGTTTTTTATTCATGTTTTATGTATTTTCTTCCTCTTTTCCTTTGTTAAATTTACCAGTGGTTTAGAAATTTTATTAATCTTTTCAAAAAAACAACTTTTAGTCTTGTTGATTTTTTTCTATTGCCTTTCTATTTTCTGTTTCGTTTATTTCTGTTTGAATCTTTACTGTTTCTTTTCTTCTGGTAAATGTAGGCCTTTTTTTTGCTGCTTTTTTTTCTGATTGTTGGAGATGTTGGTTAAGGTGTTGATTTTGGCTCCTTCTTCTTTTTTGATGTGTGCATTTTTTGCTATTAATTGGCCTCTGATCATTGCTTTTAGTTTATCCCCAAAATTTTGGTATATTGTGTTTTCATTCTCATTTGACTCAAGGAATTTTTTTTAATTTCACTTTTTTTATTTCTTCTTTTACCCAGTCTTTTTTTTTTTTAAGGAGGGTGTTATTCTGTTTCCATGTGTTTGGTCTTTTTCTGTTGATCTTCCTATTGTTGGCTTCTAATTTTATAGCATTGTGATCTGCAAAGATGCTTTGCAGTATTACAATGCTTTTAAATTTGTTAAGGCTTGCTTTGTGGCTTAACATATGGTCTATCATGAAGAATGTTCCATATACACTAGAAAAGAATGAATATTGTGCTGTTGTTGGGTGAAGTGCTCTGTGGTGTCTATATGGTGAAATTGGTGGATTGTATTTTTTATTTCTTCTGTATCTTTGTTGAGTTTCTTTTCAGTTGTTCTAGCTTTCATTAAAAGTAGTATTAAAGTATTAAAGTCTCCTACTATGATTGTGGAGTCATATATTTGTCTTTTCAGTTTTGTTAAGTTCTAGTTTATGTATTTCGGGACTCTTTTACTGGGTTCATAGATATTTATTATGGTTATATCCTCTTGTTCAAGCTTTCTTTTAATCATTGTATAATGTCCTTCCTTGTCTCTTATGTTAGTTTATGTCTTAAAGTCAATTTTGTCAGAAATTAATATTGACACACCTGTTCTTTTCTGATTGCCATTTGCTTGATATATCTTTTTCCAATCCTTTATTTTTAGTTTATTTTTGTCTTTGTCTTTAAGGTGTGTCTCTTGTAGACAGCATGTTAATGGTTTTTTTTCAGTCTGCAACTTTCTGTCTCTTGAATAATGCATTTAATCCATTGACACTCAGTGTATTTCTTGACATGTATGAATTTGTTGCTGTCATTGTGTTATATATATTTTTTTATGGTGTTGCTGATTCTTTGTTCCATGTAGTGTTCTATGCTGAGTTCATTTTGTTCAGGAATCATGGTATAATTTTTTCATTTTCATTGTTTTAGTATTTTCTAAATATTTGTGCATGTCCTCTTTTTTATTTTGATGTGCAGATTTATCATTTTTCTTTGTGGTTACACTGTGATTTATAGTTTTCTTCCCAAGTTTGGAATAGTCCATTCTATCTTGCAATTGTCTTGAATTCCTCACTATTTAGAAGTTCTGTAACTGCACTATTTTTTCCCTCTTTTTGGTTTGTAGTTTTCCTCATTTGCCAATTGATGTCTCTGGTTCCCTGTTTATAATCTTGTAAACTTATTTTACTTTGGATACTTCCATAACTGTGTTGGTTTATGAGTTATGTTATTATTTGTGTTAATGGTCAATTGTTGTTTGCTCTTGTTGGTTCTCTATCCAAAGATCTCTGTTTAGCATCTGTGGTAAGGTTAGCCTGGTTTTAACAAATTCCCTTAATTTCTGCCTATCTAATAATGTTCTAAATTCACCATCATATTTGAGGGACAATTTTGCTGAGTATTTAATTCTTGGTTGGAAAATTTTTTCTTTCAGGATTTTATATATACCATTCTTATTGCCTTTTTGACTGCATGGTTTCTGCCAAGAAATCAGAGCTTAGTCTTATTGATTGCCTTTTGTAGGTAATATTTCATCTTTCCCATGATGCCAGGATGCTTTCTTTGTCTTTGGTTTTGGTGAGTTTGATGATTATATGTCTTGGTGATTTTCTTTTGGGGTCTATCCTGTTTGGGGTTCATTGGACTTCTTAAATGGATATATTCTTGTCTTTCATCATATCAGGGAAATTCTCTCCCAATAGATCTTGGACAATTTTCTCTGGTTTTATCTCTGTCTTCCTGTTCTGGAATTCCAATTACACATAAGTTAGTCCTACTTTTCATTTTATACCTTATATATTTTGATATCTATACATGCATTACCCCTTCAATAATCATAAATAAGCTGAAATGTGGAAATAAGGGAGAGGGTAATCAATAACTTTGAATAGGGCTGAGAGTAAAGTAAATGGAAGACTGAAGAGTATCAAATATGTTCAGTGTCATTGATGCCCTTAGTAAGAGTCATGTCTAATTTAAAAGTGCATATAAGAGACTTCAATGCTCTTACATTAATGAAACTCACATAATGATTTAAACCAATATTTCCCAAATTTATTGAATGCCTCTTCAAATCTCGCCTATAATAATTAACTAAATTAGTGTTTGGTGGAATGTATTTTGGGAAAATACTCTCAGTGATATTGAAACTTTCAGGTACTTTGTAAGTCACTAGCAATTACTATCTTAAAGTTCCATTGTCTAGTGGACATGAATGGTATAAGATTTCAACAATTTAATTACCAGTGCTTTCTAAACGATGGCATATAAAATTATAACTATTGTAAACAATGGTTTGCAGTGAAATGATAACAAAATGAACTGCTTAATAGAGGTGAGCTTGAAATCTCTGCAGGCTGAACTAGCTACCTACTCCTTTGAATAACCTACATTTTTAATTTGGTATGAAACTATTTCAAGCTGTGTAATGAAACTAATGAGACTGCTACAACTGTGCAAAGCAGTAATCAATTGTTGGAAACTGTATTAAGTCTATGCACGGAGTGAACTAAGATAGCTTTTTGTTTGTTTGGTTCAGAAAGAAGGGTGGCATGATTTCATACTGTTTTCCTGAGGAAAAAAAACATTAGGATTCTAAGTATGTTCAGTGCCTGGAAAAAGTTCAAAATCATTCATTATTTTCAAAGTAATGTGGAGCCCCGAGAATCACTCCATGCAACGATATTAAAAGACAAAAGTGTCTGCTGTGCCTAGCAGTTGTACAGAAACATACACATATATACAGTAGAAATGTATCTCCAACTAACAGCTTCTATTAATCAAAACAGCAGGTCTTTTTTCCTATTCAATTATGATCAGTGACAGTAATATAAATATTTGTTAGCATAATATGTCTGGCAGCTGAAAATGAGCTCATATTTATCCAAGTGATGTGGAATGTCAGAAAAACTGATGATCCTTATGTGAATGAATTATAGTGCCTTTTCCCATGAAATATAAGCTAAATCAAAGGGTTACTTTAAATTATATAGTGGAATAAGTTAGAAACAACAACAAAAGCAAAACTACTTAAAATGATTCTTTCTGCCACTCCATCCCATCCATGATGGGGTGATATATAGGCAACAAAACATGGCCATTTTTTAATTCATTCATTCATTCATTCATTTATTCATCCAGCCACCTAGTTATCTGGGTGTCCATCTATACATTGATTTTTTTTTTTCCTATAAATGTTTACTGAGAATGTTATCTCAGTACTTGGACTATAGATATAATTAAACCACAGTGCTGGCCTGCAAGGAGCTCTTAGCCTGGTTTAAGAGATGGGGATGTTCATACTATAATATTCTCACCGTGGGAACTGTGAGGGGGCATTCTTATGAGAGGTGGGCATCTAACTCAAGTGGGAGGTCAGGGAAGGCTTCTTTTAGTGTAAACACCTGAGCTCAGTCTCGAAGGTTGGCTAGAAGTTAGACTGGTAAGAAGGCAGGTGTCTTAGGTTAGGTTCTCTAGAGGAGAAAACCAGTAAAGCTTATATATATACATATTACATATATAGAGAGAGAGAGAGAGAAAGAGAAAGAGAGAGAGAGAGAAATATACTGAGAAAATGGCTCACACAGTTATAGAAGCTGGCAAGTCCCATGTTCCTGGATCAAATGTCAAGCTGGAGACTTTTCCTGGCTCATCCAGCTGTGGGGGCTGACAAGCTCATGATCCACAGGCCGTACAGCAGGCTGCTGACTTTGGTGGATGATGAATCCAAGATCATCAGGCAAAATGTCACATTCTTGGCTCAAAGGAGAGATGTAGAGGTGGGCAAGTCCCAAGTTCATGGACTGAATATCAAGGTGGAGGCTTTTCCTGACTCAAGCAGCTGCAGGGGTTGACTAACACAAGATTGGCAGGCAGCATGACAGGATTGAGATCCAACAAAAAGTTCCCAAATTTTTCTGGGATGTCCAAACATACATTGGAAGCAGGCTATACCCCAAAGGAAACTCCCTTTTAACAGATTGGCTGCCCAAACCCCATACATCAGATCTCATCATGGGAACAATCATGGCACAACTGATCGTAGAACTCAGAATCATGGTCTAGCCAAGTTGACACACAACCATAACTATCACAGCAAGTAAAGCTAGACTATGTCCATGTGCACTGGAATTGAATAAGAGCCTAGTATGTAAATGACAACCAGCCCTTTGCTTCAGAGGAAAGGGATGATAAAGACATGAGAATGAAGGGATAGGTAAATATCAATAAAATATACCTTTGGATTGGAAGAATGGAAATGTAAATTTTTAGAGGCCTCCAAAAGGGAAATAATAAAAGATGAAAAGTAGTGGATAAAAGAAATCTTACAAACACGGCAACTGAAGTATTTTGAATCATATCTTATGTCTAAATGTGTATGTATATATCTGTTTTGTTATTCTCCACCATTCAAGGCAGAACATTCCCTGTCTCTTTTATTGGGTTAAATGATTCTTTAGGAAAACAATAGAAAAATAAATGAACAAAATTATATTGCATGAGTGAAAATGAGAGTTTAGCATCTGTGGTCAAGAAAAAAGCATTGATAATCAGCTTTTAAGGAGAGAAATCATACCACATTTAATAGAATGTCTCCATTATTTTAGTTTTGGCAGAGATGACATAAGAATCATTTTATCAGTCCTCTTCAAGACTTTAAAAATAATACTGTTCCTCTGAAGAGTATTAAGGTATTTTAATGTCTAATTTCATGAACCTCCATGGATGCACTTCACTTATTGTTTCTCTTGAACATATGCTTTGTAATTCAGAGGTTTTTTTCTTTTTTTTAATAGAATTTTTCTTTTTTCTTTCCACTTCCTCCCTGTAGTTACCTCTTTCCTGTGTCCTTCCCTCCTATGTACTCCCACCCCTGAGCTATCTCTCTGTGAAAACACTGCCCTTCTGTTCTCCCATGATTGACCACTCCAAGGAGTGTATATGCCTGATGTGAATGTTAACCCTATATGCCTGTCTATTGTTAGGCTGGAAGCCACTGGAGTGAGTTCAGTTCCAGGCCTGAAGGATAACTAGGGGCCATAGTCTCAGGGGTCTCATCAGGCTCAATCAGACCAGCAAACTTGGTTTCTTTTTTTTTTTTTT
>NW_006922438.1:349359-352236 GCF_000298275.1 Orycteropus afer afer
ACTGCTAACCAGAAGGCTGGCGATTCAAACCCACCAGCCACTCCTCGGAAGGAAGATTGGGCAATCTACTTCTGTAGTGATACCACCTCAGAAACCCAAGTAGGGGTCACTATGAGTTGAACCGACTTAACGGCAGTGAGTTTTTTTAATGGCTAGTGCTCATGAATATCTTTTCATATGTTTGTTGTCTGTTTGAATGTCCTCTTTGATGAAGGTTCTGTTCATATCCTTTGCCCACTTTGTGATTGGATTGTTTGACTTCTTGTTGAATTGTTGCAGTTTTCTATAGATTCTAGAGATCAGACCCTTATCAGATAAGTAGTTTCTGAAGATTTTTTTCTCATTCTGTAGGTTGTCTATTTATTCTTTTAATAAAGTCTTTTGATAAACATTTTTTTAAAAAATTGTAATTTGGGTGAAAAATTACAGAGCAAATTCACTTTCCACACAGCAGCTCACATACACTTTGTCTTATGACACTGACTGCAATGTCCCACAATGTAGCAGCTCCCGTCTTACTCCCTCCCCATAGTTACCTCTTCCCTGTGTCCTTCCCTCTTATGCACTCCCGCCCTCTGAGCTGTCTCCCTGTGCATACACAGCCCTTTTATTCTCCCATGATGGATCTCTTCAAGAAGTGTATCTGCCTAATGTAAATATTCAGCTCATATGCCTGTCTTTTGTTTGGCTGGAAGCTACAGGAGTGGATTCAATTCCAGACCAGAAGGGCAGCTTGGAGCCATAGTTTTAGTGGTTCCGTCAGGCTCCATCAGACCAGCAAACTTGGTTTCTTTTTTTTTTTTTTTATGATTTTGAGTTTTGTTCCACATTATTCCCCTGTTCTATCTGAGATCTCCTGCACTGATCCTCTTCTGAGTGGTTCACAGTGATAATCAGGCACCCTCTAGTTCTTCTGATCTCATGGTCATATAGGCTGAAGATCATATGGTCTACAAGTCCCTTGGTCTAATTGTTCCCATAAGTCTTTGATTTTCTTCATTATTTTTTGCTCTTGACAAGGAGAGACCCATCATTGCATCTAGATGGTCACTTGCAAGCTTTTAAGACCGCAGTTGGCTACTCACGAAAGTAAGATGTAGAGCAGTGTTTTTGTGTAGTATGTTATGCCAATTAAGCTTGATGTCCTCTGTGACCATGGTTCTGAGCCATAGGTCCAACTACTCACTCCCTCAGGGTAGCTAGCTGTGGCCAAGAGACCACCACAACCTTGTCCTTTATTACCTCTACTATACATCTGGACATTCTTACAGCACATACAAATACACATGTAGAAACATCATCTACCAACCCTATACATGACCATAGGCATACTGTCCCCTGCCTAGACATACCTGATCATTCACCCTGACCACCCATCTATCCACTCATAGATCAATGCTTGCCATCACTGACAAGGATTAAAATAAGCATCTTAATGAAGCACTACACTATGGCGGCATCAAACAAAATTGCTAAAGGGGCAAGGAGGCCACATCTTCTGACCTCCTCTAACCATATGAGGAAGAGAGAATCACTATCAGTAGGCCAAAGCCTATTCCTGTGAGGCCAGACGTGCTGCCTCCCTCCAGCCCTTTCACCAACCTTGATACCAACCCTTCCTCTTGCAGCACCCACCACCTCTCTGCTGGGTTTGATAATTCTCTGCAGTGCCCACACAGAATTCACAGATTATGGGGTTTATTAGGAAAGCACCAGGTTACAATTCAAATTCAGAAAAAAACAGTCTCTCTCAGCCCACTGTCTCTCAGCCAACAGTCTCTCACAGTCTCTCTCCTAGCAGTGCATATCCCTCAGTGTCTCTCTGAGCAATGTGTGTCTCTTCTATCTCTTTCCCAGCAGCACTTGTCTCTCAGGAGCATATTTCTTCTCAGTAGCATGTCCTTCTCAGCCAGCAGTCAGAAAGAGCTCTGCCTCTAGGCGGCCTCCTTTTGAGCCTGGCAGAGTGACCAAACTAATCAATCATAACATCAGAATTCTAAGCACCTGAGAGAGCACGAACTTCCCAGACACTACTTTGTGCTGCTCCTAAAAGAAATACCCCAGGTGGATGATTTTAACAATCAGAAGCTACTCAGTTGCTCATGGCAAATTCCACCTCAGAGTTTACAAAGACTTATGGGTAGAACAGCCACACTAAGTAATTTACTACACTGTAAAAATGAAGTATCATAATTTGAAAATAAAAATAAAGTATAGCTCCTTAAATATAGAAAAATTGTATGAACAGTTAAATGAACTAATTTTTGAAAGACTTAGATATAAAATATTTTTTTACAAATAGAAATTTTCATTGCCCTCTATTTATATGTTACAGAGAGTCTTAGAATCTAACTCCCCAAATTTTTAGCCAATTGATTTATTATAGCTGTTCAAAATATAGGAAAAGTAGAAAGACTTAAGATTCAGAGAAGGCTGTAGATTTTAGTAACATCATACTCAGGATTTTGTGGTTTGCAATGGTACCTAGATTGCATACATCTCTGTGCCATGAGTTGGTTAAACACAAATGAATTTCCATATCAAGTGCATGTCATTTATTTGATTTTAAAATATGCATTAGTATTTTTATTAAATACTGATCTCTCTTCTGGCAGATAAATCACTCACCTGTTAGCTCTCCCACCTGTATTTTATTGTCAGACAAGTAACAAGTGACTTTAATTAATTGCATAATTTTCAAGATGTGATGTGTAAACTGACATTTTGTTTATAAGTCAGAATAAAATCAAGTCACCAAAAATTTGTAGAGCTTTCAAATGCTATTTTCCTCATCAAAAATAACCGAATGTTAAAAATACAGAGATTGGTTAACATATTAGTATTGTATTTCTCATGCTTTGTAATGGCATCCTTAGA
>NW_006922438.1:352491-360058 GCF_000298275.1 Orycteropus afer afer
AAATTGTATATGTTTTTCATCTTTCAGATTTACATACACAGTATAATTTAAAATTTTCCTTTTAAAGTTGAGATTATTGTTATCTCTATTGACATTTGCTAGATGAGTTAACACAATTAATTTACAATAAAGGTATCTTTAAAATAAAATATTAAAAGTAAGACTATCTTGTGAAAAACAAACCAATAAACCTAACCTGCTGCCAACTCATGTAGAGAGAAGAATTGTCTCACATGGTTTTCAAAGCTGTAAATCTTTACCAAAGGAGAGACTACCTCATCTTATTCCCCACAGAGTGGCTGGTGGTTCAAACCATCAACCTTTTGGCTAGCAGCCAAATGCCTTAACCACTGTACCACCAGAGCTTCTTTGATATAAAACAATGATTATTATATATGAACTTGGATGAGTTTTACCCACTCTTAACCGGTAAGAAATTTTTTCTTGAGGGAAATATTTTACGTACATGAAAGGAAGACAGTGAGTTGAGAGAGAAGTCATCTGGAGGCTGGATGAGTTGTTGCAGTAGAAGAAATGACACTCCAAAGTCCGTATTCAAAGGCATATCCCTATGTGGTTTGCTTCTGAGGATGAGTACAGTTAATTACAAAGGTTTTTGTTTTACTGAGCTCCAATATAGATGTAATAAAGGTTTGAAAGTAAAGAGATATTATAGATGTGTGTTGATCAAGGATATTGGGAGGAAAGATACTTTTTTCGGGAGGGAAGGAGAATGCCAGTTAAAGCGATAGGCTGAGACATAAGTCAAATTAATTCAATTTATTTAGGATTGAAGAGGAACATATCTTCAAGTGCTAAAATTAAATTTTCAAGTGAGTAATTAAATAATTAAGAAAGTAACAAAAGGAAATTAAAAGAAAAACAAGTCGTATGTTTGTGTTCACACATGTATTACAATCTCATATACATATAAAGCATTAAGTGTTACGCCAAACTGATACACTAGTTCAAAACTCTGAATTTTTGAAAATATCTATATCCTATTCACCAAATTGTTATTTTCTCTCTCAAGCACATCTTTGTCTTTTTCATCTTGATTCAGAGAGAGAAAAAAAAAAAAAAAGAACTATGTTAATCAAACTCTTAATGAATCTCACCTGTACTAATTATACATTTCTGCAATAAAAGAATCTGTTAAAAAGAGAAGATAAAAACAAAAGCATTACATGACATATAAGCACCCGTAAGTCTTAGAAGTCCTCAATTTTGCTAGATTTAGCTAAAACATTCCAGTAAACAAAGCATTCAGATAGTTATATGAATTATAGCATGTTGTCATTTCTTACAATGGTGATTTTTTTTTCTAACATTTAATTGTCTTTAAAATCCCAAGGTACAATTGGTCATATACTGAAGCCTCTACTGTCTGCTTTCTCTGGTTTTTATAAATAACTATACGAGTTTACTCAATGCTCATATATTTCTCTAGTAATCTTACTCCTCATCAATAAACTAAAAATTACTCTGAGGAAACTTAGAGAGCAAGTATCAAGTGACTTCCCCAGAATCATGGAGTATAGCAGTGGCCAAGCTGTGGCAGGGGAAGGGGACAGGGATATCCATTTGGCATAAAGCCTGGGCTCTATCAACTGCTCCACTTAAATATTCCTGTGTTTCTCATATTTCGGCAAAGTCCTGTTGCCTTATTGCATCCTTTTTCCCAGTGTTTTTCTATCATGTTCACGTCGCAGAGCAGAAGAGTGCACCCACCCAGGGTAAAACCAGCACCAAGTGAAAGCAACATGGGAGAGCTACTCTCTTACGTGGTGAGTAGTTTAAATGTATCACTTGAGTGTTTCAGCACATTTTCCATCATGATCTGCAAACACAAAGTAGGCAGGACACTTATGTGTCCCTTGTTTGTCATGATAAGATGAAGAATGAATGAAGTGGGATTGATTTGGACGACTTAGCCCTGGTACTTATTTGGAGCAGCTTCAGGGAGAGAGAGCTTATGCCTTATTGAAATGGAGGAAGAGTGACACTCAGCATTTCTAGGAATTTCACAAATACATTTTTGAAATGTACAAATTAATAAACACGTTTAATGAAATATTGATGAGGCTTTCTCTCCAGATAGTTCTCACAAACTCAGTAGGAAATATCATCAGAACATGAACTGGATGATGGTGGATTGACCAAACAAATCGCCATTTTTTACTCCACTGGGTAATAAATGGAAAAACAGCACTAGACATTTGCTATTGATTTAGGACACTACTCTTTTCCAGACTTTCTTTTTGTTTTTTTTGGTTATAAACTGTCTACTACCTCTCCAACATTGTTTATCTCTTTGTTTTCTGAGGCCCTTACCCATCAAATATTTGATGATCTCTGATTTTTATAAAGAAGTTTTGTGAAGAAGGTACTAAATGTCTTTTCAGGATAATTTTTGATATATGCAAATTTCTAGGTGTACAGAGTTTATTTGAAGCTCACCCATTTCTCCTCTTATGACTTTGCTCATTGGTCTATTTGGTCCATGATTATCATCTGCAACGCAGGCATTTTTACCAATGATATCATACCCTATCATTTCCTTCTGCCACTAGGTTAAGAAAAGACAGATAGTTCTGGTAACAACTATGGACATGTGTTACCCACAGACTTCCTATGAAACAAAAATGTATTAGAGGCAAAAGAGAGTGTATAGCAGGGGTTGACAAATTTCTTTTGAAAAAGGGCAGATAGTATATTTAGTTTAGACATTGAGAGTCATATGATCTCTGTTACAACTAAACAACTGTTCAGTAGTAATGTGGGAGTTGCCAATACATAAACAGATTGGCACGACTATTTTCCAATAAATTTCATTTATTAAAAATAGGCATTGGGCCAAATTTGACTCATGACTCCATCTCCTGGTTTATAAGTTTCTGCTGACTTTTCAGACACATCTGTATTTTTCACAGTGCCTGCACATTCCATGACAAATTTTTTTACCAGGAGCCCTAATGCTTTGCATACTTTGCTATATCCCAGAAAGCTTCTGTTGCACTGTTTTCTCATTTTTTATTGAAGGTACAGAATTTGAAAAGGAAGTCAGTGGTAGATCAAAGGATAAAACCTGCTCGGTTAGAGTATGTAAGCAGAAATCATGCCTGAGGCAAGAATTTTCCCGGACCTCTCTGGGTCTGACATCTATCATCTGCCCATGCAGAGAGCTACGCTGACATTTCACCAAATAAAGGATCTTCTTTCTCCTGAGTTGTTCCACCTTCATAAACTATGTCCAGTGACTGAACCTGAAACCATAAGTAATACTGAGGAGGGTGGGCAGACTTATTTCAGAGAAATCCAATGCACCAAAAAAAGACAGTCGATGCTGTGTAATTGAGCAGAGGAAGAAGTGTTCATTACTTTTTGACATGAGCTACAGGAAGATTCATGGAACCTAGGAATAGCTATACTAGCAGCACCAGTGCCTCCAGATGTTGACCTCACATCAGGATGACCTGGAAATTAGTTTAAGGAGAGAGATTTTAGGATCTTTAAGAATCATAATCTCAGAACAGAGAGCAGGAAGCTCCATTTTATAGGGAAATCTGATGCAGCTGCTCAGTGGCCAGACATTGACTGCCGAACCATCTAGCCCCAGCCCTTCCTATTCCAGAGGAAGAAATTGAAATTGAGAGATTAACTGCTTGCCCTGGTTCCTCAGCTTCTCCCTGGCAGTCAGAATCCTTCTAAACTCCCTTCTAATCTGGACTCTTTCCACTCCATAGATTGCTTGCCTAAGATTGTGATACTCTTGAATATTAGTTTCCTAAAAAAAACCTCACTGCCATGGAGTCGATTGGACTCATAGCGACCCCTCCTTAGGTTTCGGAGGTGGTATCTCTGTGGAAGTAGATTGTCCAGTCTTAGTTTCCTAGGGAGCTCTGGTAGCATAGTGTCTAAGGCATTTGACTGCTAACCAGAAGGCTGGCGGTTCAAACCCACAAGCCACTCCTCCGAAGGAAGGTTGGGCAATCTACTTCCATAGTGATACTACCTCAGAAACCCAAAGAGGGGTCGCTATGAGTTGGGTCTGACTCGACAGCACATAACAACAACAACAACAGTTTCCTAGGGCTGCCGTAACAAAATACTACAAAGTGAGTAGCTTTGAAAAAAAACAAAAGTGTATTCTATCAGTGTCCTGGAGGTTAGGAGTCAGAATTCATGATGCCAGCAGACCTATGCTCTCTCTGTGTGTACAAGGAGATATTGCTTTGTCTCCTTCAGCTTCTGGTTATCCCAGGTGTCTCTTAGTGTTCCTTGCCTTGTATTGTATCTTCACACAGTGTCTTCCCCTTGTGTGACTATTTTCATCTGATCTCCCTTATTATAAGACAATGCAGAAGGCAGGGTCCACCTTACTTCAATGTCTAAGGAGCTCCGGTGGCATAGTGCCCAAGGCATTTGACTGCTAGCCAGAAGGTTGGCAGTCAAACCCACCAGCCACTCCATGGAAGGAAGAGTGAGCAATCTACTTCTGTAAAGATTTACCACCTCGGAAATCCAAAGGGAGTCTCTATGAGTAGGAATCCACTCGATGGCAGTGAATTTGTTTTTTTGGTCTGGTTTATTTCAGTATAACCTAGTTAACTGTATTAATAACATTATCAACAAAATAATATTTCCGAACAAGGTCACATTTATAGGTACTAGGGTTAGGATTTCAACATATCTTTTTTGGGGACATAATTCAATGCATATCAAACTTAACACCATCACCACCTAAATGTCCTTTATGTGTACTTTTGTGTCTCCTCCCCTTACCTGTTTGGACTTCTCTCTCCTTTATCTACAGACCTGATGCTCTCATCCCTGGCCATAAAAAATAAACAAGTAAATCTTCATTCAGCAAGGGACCTGAATACATTGCCACTACAGCATAAATGTCTTCTATTGCTTTAAACTATATTCTCTGAAATGTGCCTTTCAGTAAAGTGTAATACAATCTACTGCAAATAAATGATTCATAGGATTTTAAGGTCAATATTTATTTATATTATACTGAATGCAAACATGGGATTTCTGAATCAGTGGCAGATTTATTATTATCTACTTACAGCAATAATCACAATGGTTCCTCACATCCTAATTCTTCCCACTTCTGGTATTATGTTATGAGAGCCAGATACACAGGCCTATATCTGCCCCAAAGGGGATTTTGTTATACCCAAGGCAGGAGTCCTGGAAATAAGAATTTGGAAATTCATGTACTCTATGTCCAGCTGCCACCTTCCTCTCCTGATAGAAAGAAAGAAGCCTACCTCCCTATTATAAACAAGTTGTCTTTGGGAAGGCAAGAAAAAATGGCCCTGGGTTCTTACCATATGTGATGTAAATAAATGTCCAAGAGCAAAGATAAGACAGGTTTCTTTGAATTTACCATCTCTAATAGGTTTTAACAACAATAGGTTTCCTTGGGTCAAGGATTTATACCCTTTTGAACTGTGCCCAAACACCTCTGGAAATGTCTTTCTGGAGTTCTCTGGCTTTTCAATCACCCTTTAATTCCAAGGCTTGTCCTTTTAATCCAGGCCCCAGGTGTCTTTACTCAGAAAGCCCTAAATTTGGAGAAACATGAAAATATTTTCTTTACAATCCTACAATTATTGAGTGTATCCTATCCATAGCATTCAGAGTGATAAAGTAGATATGATATTTATGGTGTTAACAGGGAGATTCACCACACTTCTTGTCAGCAACTGTCCATATGGCTCACAGAGTATCAGGTAGATTTCAACCTCCAGAAATGGGCAGAAGTGACATATCTTATATTGTCTATCAGTCATAGTCTCATTAATGAATACATTAGTTCTTGTTTCATCTTACAGTTTTTAGTTTTTATCAGGATCCTGGGTGGTACAAATGGTTTTCAATCACCTACTAACATAAAGGTTGGTGGTTCAAAGCACTCAGTAGCTCCACAGAATATAGGCCGGGTAAAATACTATACCTTGGTTTATTATTATTATTATTATTTAATCTGTTTAATGCCTATCTGTTTCAGTAATAGTTATTTCTTTTTTGAATGCAAGTTTTAATTTGTACTTTAGATTCTTATTACTTTATGCCTGGATTACTGCAGTGGACTCCTCAGTTCTTACCTCTAGTGATATACTTACCTTCTACTCAAAACTATGCCATAGAACAACTTGCTAGATAATTGCTTTCATCAAGTCATTTTACATTTCAAAATTCTGTAACTGATTCCCATTTCCTGTAATGTGTTCATAGCTCTGCCTGTATTCAAGCCCTTCCCTGGAATCCAGTCAGCCATCATTCTCACCCAATAAAAAGCTTTTGAATTAGCCAGAGTGTTCATTACAGGACTAGAACTCACCTCCAGTTTAGTAGTCTCTCACTGGGCTTATACACTGCTTCTTTCAATTTATCGTATTAGTCCCCTTCACACATCTAAATTCTACCTACTCTCCAAGACGGAGTTCTAATCAAACTTCTTCTATGAATGTTTTCTGAGGTTACTGGGGTCAATATTAATCTTTACTCTCTCTCATGGACTAGAACATTTGACTAAATTAATTCAACTATCAAGCTCTAATCACATTTTGTACTATGCCTTTGAGGACAGAGATCTAGTCATTATAGTTTATCTAAATATTCCATAGTGACAAGTGCTGACAACATAGAAGATCAAAGCATATTCATAGAATTATATTTGGCAAAATTATTTTGTGTAGGAATGCAGTAGGAGATATGGTATAATTGACCTTCACTTTGGAATGAGTCATTTCATTTCTATAGGACACAAGTTCAATGGGGAATAATTGCAATCATTCTTTTCTTTGACTATATGTATTGCCATGGTGCCCTGTGCTCCTATGACCGAGGGTGAATTAGGCCAGTCTAGAGGTGCAAAGATGACCTCACACTGTGCCCTTTCATGTCAAATTGGTAGACAAAGAAAGGTTAACATTTTCTTAGCCATGTGCTACAGCACTGTGAGAGAAGAACACTGCTGTTTGCATAAACTTCCCCTAAATTGAGCCCTTTTTCAACAGTGTGAAAGACAGAAGGTTTTTGTTTTTGCTGGTCTGAACAGGGATTCAATCCCAAACTCCCCTTTAGACACATACTCTGTCATACCAAAGAATGAGGTTAAATGTATAATTTAAGAAACATTGTATATATTAACAACTATTAAAGTGTAATAAAATTCAACTCAATTAAAAGTAATATTACTTATCCAACCAAAATCAAACCTGTTACCATTTAATTGATTCTAACTTAGGGACTCTACAAGACAGAGTGGAGCTGCCCCAAAGGGTTTTCAAGGCTGTAATCTTTATGGAAGCAGACTACCACATCTTTCTCCCACAGTGCGGTTGGTGGTTTCAAATCACCAACTTTTCAGTTAGCAGCCGAGTGCTTAATCACTGTGCCATTTAATCTCCTAGTATTACTTACAATATGTACATACATCTAGTCCTCCCACTTATCTACTATGTTGTTATTGCACGTTTCACATTTACTGTTGTTGTTGTTATGTGGCGTCAAGTCCGACCCGATTCATAGCAACCCCTCCTTGGGT
>NW_006922438.1:380936-400635 GCF_000298275.1 Orycteropus afer afer
TGTAGTCAATATCGTGAGACAAAGTGTATGTGAACTGCTGCATGGAAAGTGAATTTGCTCTGTAAATTTTCACCCAAATCACAATTAAAAAAAAAAAGAATATGCCACAAATGGGATGGTCTTAACAAAAAAGAGTTTATTCTCTTACTGTTTGGAGGCTTTAAGTACAAATTCAAAGTGCCAGCTCTTGGGGCTGGGTGAAGGCCCCTCAGCCTTGGGCTTCAGCTCTGCCTCCAGCTTCTGGCCCACTGACGCTAGAGGTTTTTCTTCACTCAGACAGGTGCTGGCTGCTGAGGCTGCCAAGGCCAAGGGTGACAAGTAAAAAGGCACGATCCCAATATTACCAAACCACATGTCAGGCCATGAATTCAAGTCCATTGTAAGTCCCAAGGTTGGTACAGCGTGGCAGGCTGCTGAACAATGACACAGCTACAAGCAGGGTTCAGGTTTGTCATAAGCTAGAGACCATTCCCAAAGCTTTTACTTATATATGGGAAGCAGACCATATACCCAAAGGCAGCTACTCAGCTGCTCACAGGAGATACCACCATGGAGTTCATTACCAGTCTCATCATGGGGATTACTACATCCAGCTGCCAGCCACTCAACCAAGCCCAACCAAGTTGACACGCAAACTTAACTACCACACTTGAAAGCTCAATTCAAGGTCTCTGTCTTTTGATAATACAAAGATCTCCATTTGATTTATTTTATTAATGATAGACCTGATTCTGTGTCTTCAGTAAGACTTTGTTTCCTCTTTCTTACTTTGGTGTTGTTTCCTCCTTTTCAGTTTCTTTATATTTGATGGATCAGTCAAGTTTCTATTCATTCTCTTTCTTCCTCCTTGAAATAAAGTTGTGTGTCAACCTGGTTGGGCCATGATTTCAAGTGGTTTGACAGCTGGATGTAGTTACTGCTCATGATGAGATTGGATGTAGTGTAATCAACTACATGGTGGAACCGTCTGTGAGCAACTGATTAAGTTGCTTTTGGATTATGGTCTGTTTCTAGTATATATAGAGTAGCTTTGATAAAGGTCTCTAGTTTTTTGGCACATTTGGCCTGGACGTGAATGGTGGCCTGCTATGCTGCCTGTCAACCTTGAGATTGTTCTTGGACTTGAACCAGTGGCCTGCCATGTTGCTTGTTCATGTTGGGACTGTGCCTTTTTACCTGCCAACTTTGGGTTCATCAGCCTCAGCAGCCAGCAGCTGCCTGAGTTAGGAGACACCTTCAGCTGCAATGGGCCTGGAACAAGAGGTGGAGCTGAAGCCCAAAGTCAAGGGGCCTTTATCCAGACTCTAGTGCCAGAACTATGAATTTGGACTTTTAACCTCTTAAACTGTAAAAGAATAAATTCTTGTTAGTTAAAGCCAACAACAACAACAAAAAATTATACACGGAAATCTGACACATCAATTTGATGAGTAGAAGCACTCAAATATATGAATTTCAATTGACAACAACACAGGTAGGAGATGGTGTCAAGTTACTATAAATGTCTTATAACCCACACATAAGTAGCTGGGGTAATTAAATTATGAATTCACTTTTATCATGACAAAGGAGCAAATTGTTGTTTGGTTATAAAAGTCATTGTTTGAAGAAGACTCAATAAAAAAAATAGTTTACTTAGATGGAAACTTGTCACCAACATTTCAGATTTTATGAAATGACAGAGCTGTATTTGTAAGCAGAAATGCCTCTAAGCAACTCTGTAGTAAAGAACAGTCATTTTCTAGTTTATTGTCTATCATCTTCATTGCAAGTCATCTGACATACCAAAAAACAAAACTCACTGCCGTTGAGTTGATTGCAACTCATAGTGACACCCATTGGGTTCCCGAGGTGGTAAATGTAGAAGTAGATTGCCCCATTTTCCTTTCATGGAGTGGCTGGTGGGTTTGAACCACCAAACTTCTGGTTAGCAGTCAAATGTCTTAGGCACTATGCTAAAAGAACAAAGCCTTTGTCACTTATTATAACCTTTCCCCATGTTTAAAAAAAAAAAAAAAAATCAAACCAAACTCACTGCTGTCAAGTCAATCCTGACTCATAGAAACCCCTCCTTGGATTTCCAAGGCAGTATCTCTACAGAAGTAGATTGCCCAATCTTCTTTCCAAGGAGTGGCTGGTGATTTGAACTGCCAGACTTCTGGTTAGCAGTCAAATGCCTTAGGCACTATGCCTCCAGTGACTTTCTGTGTTAGGAAGAAAAAAAAAAAAAAAATCAAGGCTTTCTTCGTTAGTGTCATTTTAAAATAAATAATGAATTCTTAAGTTTCAATGTGTAATGATATGAAATTAGCATAACTTCAAGATTTTTTATAAGAATATTTGACCATATTAGTTACTGGTTTTATAATCATGACAAAAGTTATTGTTAAAGAGTTTAGAGAGGTAACTTTCAATGATCACTTGCCCCTGAAAATGAAACAACTTCATATTTTCAAATAATAAGTTATATTTGAAAATATTCTCATGGGTCATTGACATATTTAAGGAATTTCTGAAATTTGCTTGTTATAAAATGTATGCATTGAGTTTTCTTTTAACAAAATGTCCTAACTTCCTTAAACTGGCTTTCTTATAAATTAGATACTTGAAGACAACCTTCTACACTGAGCCATAAGGAGATTTACACATTTTGGAAGAAAATAAAGAAGATAAAGTTGAAGCCCTTAAGCTAAGGGACATAAGACACATGCATATAATAACCCAGGCATCTGAAAAAAATATAACAAAAGTTGTGTTCATGTGGATGACTTGCAGTATATAGCATCTTAAAATACATTTAAAAAAAAACAAAACCAGAAAACCAAGCTCACTGCCATCGAGTCAGTTCCAACTCATAGCGACCCCTCCTTGTGTTTCTGAGGCAGTATCTCTATGGACGTAGATTGCCCAGTCTTCCTTCTGAGGAGTGGCTGGTGGGTTTGAATGACCAGCAATATACATATAAGGCTGTGTGTCTTATTAACTATGCAAAGGTCTTGGACAGTGTGGATTATAAGAAATTATGAATAATGCAAAGAATGGGAATTCCTAAACACTTAATTGTGCTCATGCAGAACCTTTACATAGACCAAGAGGCAGTTGTTCAAAACTAAACGAAGGGATACTGTGTGGTTTAAAATCAGGAAAGGTGTGTGTCAGGGCTGTATCCTTTCATGACACGTACTCAATTCATATGCTGTGTGAATAATCTGAGAAGATGGACTATATGAAGAAGATTGTGGCATCAGGATTGGAGGAAGACTCATTAACAACCTGTGATATGCAGATGAAACAACCATGAAGATAACTTGAAGTACTTACTGATGAAGACTAGGGACTGCAGACTTCACTATAGATTATACCTTAACATGAAGAAAACAAAAATTCTTACAATTTAACCAATAAGTGGCACCTTGATAAATGGAGAAAACATTTAAGTTATAGATTTCCTTTTACTCAGATCCACAGTCAATGCCCATGGAAGGAGCAGTCAAGAAATCAGAGGATGTATTGCCCTGGGCAAATCTGCTGAAAAAGGCCTCTTTAAAGTGTTGAACAGTAAATCTCTGGTGGCACAGCCATTTGGTGCCTAAGCCATTTGCTAACCAGAAGTTTGATGGTTCAAACCTGTCAGCCACTCCATGGAAGGAAGATGGAACAATCTACTTGCATAAATATTTACCACCTTGGAAACCCAATGGGGGTCACTATGAGTCAGTTTCAACTCGATGGTAGTGAGTTTGGTTTGGTTGGTCACAGTGAAGATTAAAGTGGGCCTGACCTAAGAAGCCATGTTATTTTCAATAGCCTCAAATGCTATTTAAGCTTGTGAAAGCTTGACAATGAATAAGGAAGACTGAAGAATTGATGCCTCTGAATTATCTTGTTGGTGAAGAACACTGAAAACTATGGATTGCCAGAAGAACAAATGTATATGTCTTGGAAGAAGAATGCTCCTTAGAAGTGAGAATGGTCAGAATTTGTATCACCTGGATACAATTTGGTCATGATGTCAGAAGGGACTGGTCTCTGGAGAAGCATATCATGCTTGATAAAGATCAGCAAAGAAGGGGGAGACCCTGAATGAGATGGACTCACAGTGGCTGTGACGATGGGCTCAAGCTTAGCAAGGATCGTGAGGATGATGCAGGACCAGGCAGTGTTTTGTTCTGACTTGACGCTTGTATAAAACAGCACCTCTTTTGTACCAGAACCTCTAATTTAGGGGAGACCTGCAGAGCTGGGCATTAATAAATACAATATAATTGCTGCAGTCAAATAAATATTCATACTAGGAGGGATGAAGTATATAAATAGACTCATGTCAATTTGAGTCAGGTTTTATTCTACCAAGATAATTTTCAGAAATAAGGAGTCAGAGCTTTATGGATTTCAGAAATTTGGAAAAAGGATTGTGGAGCTTTATTATCCTTTGTTCTCCCTTATTACAAAATCTACTATAGATAGATAGATAGATAGACGAACGGACAGATGGACAGAAACCTGGAAGACTTTTTTGGGCCTCACCCCCAAAATGTCCAAGTTAGTAGATCTAGGGTAGCTCACCAGAATTGGCATTTCTAATAAGTTCCCAAGTAATGATGATGTCACTTCAGGGAGCACACTGAGAATCTGTTCTGCAGGGGTTGACAAAATTTTTCTGAACAGAACCAAATAATATTTCAGGCTTGTATTTCAGGTCACATGATCTATATGCTTGTAGCTGGAAAACAGATATAGACAATATGTAAACAAGTGACCAGAAGTGTGCTCTGATAAAACCTTACTTACAAAAACAGGTTGTGGAGGTGGATTTGGCCCATGGGCCGTGGTTTGCTCCTCAACCTTAGCACTACTGAATATTGGAGGGGATAATTATTTGTTATGGGAGGCTGTCCTGTTAATCATAAGATGTTTACCAGCATCCCTAGCCTCTACCTACTAGATTCCAGTAACACTTCCCCAGTTGTAAAAACCAAAAATGTCCCCCGACATTACCAAGAGATAAAATCACCCCCAGTTGAAAACAGTTACTTAGAGGAAGGGGTTGTTATTATGGACAATCAGCACACAATGTGATAGAAAAGTGATGGAGCTAGATTCTGAGCAAAGGGATGTTTGTGCATCTGAGCAAACATTTCTGATCCTTTTATATATTGGAATTCCCTTCTGGGGATTCCCTAGGAAATCAAACAGTTACATTAGAGCCAACTTTTGGAACCTGTTATAGAGCTGAATAAAGCTGTTATTTGAAAGCTGTTGAAAAAGATGTTTGCCTCAAATTAAAATCTGGCTGCTTGGCAAGTGATTTATGAAATGAGGACTGCCAATTCCGTATTTTCAAGAGTGTATGTATTGGGGAATGGATCAACTAGTAGACCATATTTATCTTTAGGAATGGAAAGAACAGCAGCTTGCATGGCAGGCAGGGAGCAGCGTCCAGGCAGTCCAGCTTCTTGAAGCCTTTCTGTTAACTGTGACCTGCAAGTACCTGGCACATGCCCTCCCTGCTGCCAAGATGCCCAAGAGGAAGGTCAGCTTAGCTGGAGGGGTAGTGAAGGAGGAGCCCAGGAGGAGATTGCGGGTGGCGGAGAGGTTGTCAGCTAAATTTGCTCCTACAAAAATGGAAAGGAAGCCAAAATAGCCAGCAGGAAATGATACGTCTTCAGGCAAAAAAGTGAAAAGGAAAGAGAAAAGGAGGACAAAAGGAAAACATGATGAAGTGGCTAACCAAGAAACTAAAGGAGAAACTGAAAATGAGGAGAGTCCAGCCTCTAATAAAGCAGGAGAGAAAGAAACCAAAGTGATTAATGTTGGTCTATGCCCAAGGCATTTGACTGCTAACCAGAAGGTTGGTGCTTCAAACTCACAGCCACTCCATGGGAGGAAGACTGGGCAATCTACTTTTGCCAAGATTTTCTGCCTCGGAAACCCAAAGGGGGGATTGCTATGAGTCAGAATCAACTTGATGGCAGTGAGTTTGGTTCTGTCTTTTGGTTGTGATGTCTTGTCAGTGGCCCCTGTATCTCCCTTCTTGTATAATCCAGAAGAATACTGTGATCAAAAATTTTGTAAATGCAAGTCTTTTAGTAGCTCTAGAAACATTTTTAAGAAGGAAGAAATCCAGCCTCTTCCCATTTTATAAGTGCAAATGCCTTTTTTTTCCTAAGAGTTGAAATCATTTTCTGATTGTTTATTTTTGCAGTACAACCAGAAAATGGTAGGATGTTGAATTGTGGGGTTTTGAATTGTGGGAGGCGTTTTTGGGTGTCAATGCAAGATTCCAAGGTGGGGAGAGGCTTTTATATCTCACCATACAAATCATTCACTGTCATACATTTATATGTTCTGAATATTTTAAATTACTTCTATTTCCATATTTTTCCCCCCAGTAGTATTATTTCTTAGAGAAAGCCACTCCCTCAACATGGCTCTCCCTGTCCCAACTGTGTGCATTCCTTGGTTGTGGTAGCCCAGTTTTCCTAATAACTTTGCTGTGTTCTGAGAAAGGTTGAAACTCGGAATGTGTAGTGTGTGTTATATTAATGGAGTTATGATGTTTTGGCTTATCAACAACTGAAGGTATTGCTACTTGATATCCTTTTAGGAAAAATTTGCCTTGGAATTTAAAGTTGAAAAATCACTGGGATTTAGAAAAGAATTATAACAACATGGCTTTTTTAGATTTTTGGTACATACATTAAGAATTGTGTACAAATTTTCATAATTTCACTTTACTGACCCTTAAAACAACCATTATAATACCTATTACGAGGAAAGATGGGAAGAACGTTTTGGCCAATTAATGCCTGCAGTTCTGGGAGAATCCAGCTATTCCCATTTTCCCAGGAAACATTTAAGGTGAGCTGTAACATAAAGCTAAGATGAGGTTCCTTCAAGGTATCTTGGACCAGCACCGCCTCGAAAACCCAAAGAGGAGTCGCTATGAGTCGGGACTGACTCCACAGCAGTGAGTTTGATTTTTTGGGGGTTTGGGAATTTGTAGAGGTGTAAAATGTAAGGTCCCATCACAGATTTACTGAATCAGACACTCTAGGGTTGAGTTCCATATATTAACAAGCCCTCCAGGTGATTCCGATGCATGCTAAAGTTTATGAATCTTTGGAACTAAGAGTAATCCATTCTTAAGTAATAAGCCCCTCTTTCCAAACCCCCTCTCTTCCCTCTCTTCAGCTTTTTTGTCACTGGGCAACACTATCTTCCAGTGCCTATTAAATTGCTACTGCCAAAGAAATTTTGAATAACCTGAACTGACAGATGTTAAGTGATCTTTATTCATGACAATAGCAGGCAAAAGAAAATCAAAAGGCATTTAATGTGGGCATAGTTACTGGTAAAGAAGAAATCTTACTGGTAAAGTAAGAAAGTTACTGGTAAAGTTGAACTAGATAACTTTTATAGGTAACTATTGCAAGCATAATGATTGTTAGCAAAATAGCAGAAAAAAGAAAGCATCATAAGAATTCTTAAGGATTAACACATACACTCTCAAAATATTTCTGGAACTAAAAAACACAATTTCTAAATATAAATACTTAATAGAGAAACTGAAAATGAGACTGCTTCTCATTGAAAGAAGATTCTTTAATTCAATACATGACCCCATCACATATACAGAACCTGAGAGCGGCTCATTAAATATTTAGTACTGGTTTCAGTCATTAGCCAGCCACTCCTTGGAAGGAAGACTGAGCAATCTAATTCCTCTGAGATAACACCTTGGAAACCCAAGGAGGGGTTGCTATGAGTTGGACTCAATGGCAGTGAGCTTGGTTTGGTGGTTTGGTTTGGTGGTTTGTGGTTTAATGGCTAGTTTACACTACTAACTGTGTGCAACAAGTCTGGAATTCAAAACCACTTACATTCAGAAAGGTCTCCAATGAGGTACTCATTGCTGTGTAAACATTTCCATCATGGTGAAGAAAAAAACAATTTGCCATGTGTCAGTTATTGAAAATATTCACAGACATCTGACATCTGACATCTAAAATTTTGGAAATGGAAATCTACATTGCTTAAAAAATAGAATATTAATGTTTTCAAATTTCTGTAGAAAATTGCTTTTAGCATTCCAGTTCATATCAGTGTTTGAGTTTGTAAATTTTATCTTTGTTAAATAAAATTTCAAAAATAAATAAACAGGAAAAAGTTCTATCAACAAATATTTTTAAGAGTTGTTGTTGTCGGTAGTGGTGCTGTTGAGTCATCTCTGAATCATAGCGACCCTGTGCACAGCCGAATGAAACACTGCTAAGTCCTGTACCAGCCTCACGGTCCTTGCTATACCTGAGTCCATCATTGTAGCCACTGTGTCTATCCATCTTGTTGAGGGCCTTCCCCTTCTTTGTTGACCTTTCACTTTACCAACCATGATACCCTTCTCCAGGGAATGGTTCTTTCTGACAACATGACCAAAGTAGATGAGACGAAGTCTGGCTATTCTCACTTCCAAGGAGCATTCTGGCTACACTTCTTCCAGGACAGATTTGTTAGTCCTTTCAGCAGACCATGGTACTCTTAGCATTCTTATCCAACACCACAACTCAAAAACATCAATTCTTCTTCGGTCTTATTTATTCATTGTCCGGTTCTCACATGCATAAGAGATGATTGAAAATACCATGGCTTGGGTTAGGCACACCTTAGTCTTCAAGGAGACATCTTTGTACTTCATCACTTGAAAGAAATCTTTTGCAACAGATTTGCCCAATGTGATATGTCATCTGATTTCTTGACTGTTGCTTCCATTGGCATCGATTGTAGAACCGAGTAATATGAAATCCTGGACAACTTCAATCTTTTCTCCATCCACCATGAAGATGTTTATTGGACCAGCTGTGGAGATTTTTATCTTCTTTATATTGAGGTATAATCCATACTGCAGACTGTAGTCTTTAATCTTCATCAGTAAGTGCTTCAAGTCATGACACTTCCGGCAAGAAAACTTGTGTCATCTGTGTATCACAGGTTGTTAATGATTCTTCCTCCAATCCTGATGCCACGTTCATCTTCATATAATCCAGCTTCTTGGATTATTTGCTCAGCATACAAATTGAATAAGTATGGTGAAAGGATACAACCTTGAAGCACTCCCTTCTTGATTTGAAACCATGCAGTATCCCCTTGTTCTGTTTGAATGACAGCCTCCTGATCTATATACAAGTTCCTCATGAGTACAATCGACTGTTGTGGAATTCCCATTTTACTCAGTGTTATCAATAATTTGTCATGATCCACACAATTGAATGCTTTTGCATAGTCAGTAAAACATAAGTAAACATCTTTCTGGTATTCTTTGCTTTCAGCTAAGATCATCTGACATCAGCAATGATATCCCTTGTTCTGCATTCTCTTCTAAATCCAACTTGCATTTCCGGAAACTATCAATATACTGCTGAAACCTATTTTGAATTATTTTCAGTAAGGTTTTACTTGTCTGTGATATTAATGATATTGTTTGATAATTTCCACATTCTGTGGAATCATCTTTCTTTGGAATGAGTACAAATATGGATCTCTTCTGGTCAGTTGGCCAAGTAGCTATCTTCCAAATCTCTTGGCATAACCGAGTGAATGCCTCCAGTGGGGTATCCTTTTGTTGAAACATCTCAATGAGTATCCTGTCAATTCCTGGAGGCTTTTTCTTCACTAATTTCTTCACCAATTCCTTCAGTGCAGCCCCTGAGCCCTGGCCTGCCTACCTCAGACCCCGGCCTTAATAAAGAGCCACCCCCAAGTGAAAAGCAGACCCTTAGCCCCAGCCCACCTACCTCGAGCCCCAGCCTTAAAATACAGCTGCAAAAAGCAGCCCACAAGCCCCAGGCCCACCTACCTTGTGTCCCAGTCTTAACAAAGATCTGCCTCCAAGCAAAAAGGAGCAGCCAGCCCCAGGCCTGCCAACCTTGGGCCCCGGCCTTAAAGTAGAGCCACCCCCAAGTGAAAAGCATCACTTTAAGAGTGAGTATTAGATTTATCAATGTTTGGTTATAAATATTTATTTTTTTAATGAATGAATAATTTTTAGACACTATGAAAAAGCTGTTAAAAGAAAACTGTGACAAAAAACAAAAACAAAAACTACGGAACTGCCACTTACAACTACCATTTCAAAAGTAAATTTTACTGTCAATAGAAGAAAATTTTGCTCTTTATTTAGACAGTTTTCTGTTTCTTTCTATTACTCACATTCTGTCCATAATTCTCAGGATGAAAATTAAATTCTGGCAAGGAGTTACCCCTAGTATCCAAAGTTAAATTTACTGGCAAAAGAATCAAGACAAGTCCCAACATAGTTTTAAAAACTGTAGATGGAAATCTGTCTAAAATATTTTATATTCATAACTTGGTTCAAAGTACAGCTATTTTACTGGGCTGTAAAATGTTGATGGCTTCAGAAACTATTCTGGTGTGTGGAATTCTTTTGCAGTAAGCTAAGCAAGTGAGAATGCTGGTCTGTTTTTAATTGTTTTGCTTTGATATCACATCTCTCCTTCTTTATCCTTTAGTGTGAGCTGTAACTTCTAACTCTGGCTAAAAAAACATACCAAACCTGTTGCAGTGATTCAATTCCAACCCAAATAACCCCATGTGTTACAGAGTGAAACTGCTCCGTTGGGTTTTCTTGGCTGCAGTTTTTTCAGAAGCAGGTCACCGGGCCTTTTTTCCAGGGTGTTGCTTAGTGGGTTCAAACTGCTAACTTTTAGGTTAGTAGCTGTGGTGGTTATGTTTGTGTGTCTACTTGGCTGGGCCTGTTTGAGGGGCTGGGCAGCTGGTGGCAGTTATTCCACATGATGAGACTAGCAATCAACTTCATGGTGGCATCTGCCACAAGCAGCTGAGTAGCTGTTTTGGGTATGTGGTCTGCTTCCTGTATGCAGCTTTGGGAATGGTGTCTAGCTTGTGGCACCTTAAACCCTGCGTGTAGCCATGTCGTTATTCAGCAGCCTGCCATGCTCTGCCGACCAGGGGACTTACAATGAACTTGAATTAATGGCCTGCCGTGTGGTATGGTAACATAGGGACTGGGGCTTTCTACTTGTCAAACTTGGAGCTTCTCAGCCTCAGCAGCCAGCAGCTGTCTGAGTGAAGAAACACCTCTAGCTCCAGTGGACTGGGAGCAGGAGGCAGAGCTGGACCCCAAGGTTGAGGGGCTTTCACCCAGACGCTAGAGCCTGGCACTTTGAACTCAAACTTAAAGCCTTCAAATTGAAAGAATAAACTCCTGTTTGTTAAGGCTATCCCATTTGTGGCATATTTCTTGTCAGAGTGGCACTAGGTAACCAGAATAGTAGCCAGTCGTAAACTACTCGTGCCAATCAGGGACATCTAACACTAAGTGCAACCAATTTTATATATATTCTTATTTAGGCTTTATGTGATATTTTGTAAATAAAGCACATTTTTTTTTTTATGAGCTCTGAAATGTCTTTTTCATAGTCTTGAAGAACACTCAAAAATTTGTTAATTTATTTTCAGATTTTTGTTTATTTATTTATTTATGCTCTAATTTTACTCGATATACTGGAAAATCTTTGGAGATTCTAAATATTAAGAGATTTATAAATACTTCAGATGAGTTACAAACATTCTAGAGATTTCAATAATACTAAAGTTAAATTGGGAGTTGTGATGGCATAACACCTTAAAATTTTAAAGAGACAAGTCCTCAGTTATTTAGTAAATCTATTTCAAGCACTTTCCAATAAAAATTATTTACTACATTTACTACACAGTAAATCCATGACAATAAAACTAAAACTCACTGCCATCAAGTGGATTCCAACTCATGATACTAAGAGTGGTGAAATTAGAAATACACACTAACCAGCAATGGAAAAATAAAAAATTCTAAATACTCTTAAGATTTGGCCACCTAGCCAATTCTTTCTCAAATCTCATCTTAAAGACAACTAAATAAGAAGTGCTATGTGATATCATACCAGAGTTTGAGAGTTGTCCATATCAAGAACCACAAATTATCACCATTTTATTAACTTATAAACATCAAAGTCCCTGGATTTTCACACAGCTCTTAAGTGACAAAGATGGAAATTGATTTTAGGGTTGCCTGTCTTGAAAGTCCAGGTTCTTTCCAAATTTCTCCCAAACATCAAAGAGTTTTTTTATATCAGAGGTGCCATTGAAATGTTGAAAAACTCAGTGTAAATTAGCATAAGGGATATTCTTAAATTCTGACATACCTCATAATTGTACTAGTACCATCGTATCTTCTCAGGCTTGTTTATGCAACCCAGGGGTATCTAGGAACATAATTTTTATTTACTTATTTATTTATGTTGAGAGCTTGTTTTAGATTCAACATTATGTGTACATTTAGTTTCATGCCCCACTTACCATGTCCAAAACTAACCCAGTCTCCTCCCCTTCCTACCCTGTAACCCTCCCCCATGCCCCTCATATTTATGCACTCCTGTTTGTCCTGCATTTCCTCAGTTTGTATGTTGGTCCTCTGGTATCCCATGGTCTATTGCTCTAAGGGCTGTATTACCATAGAGTATGTGAGTGTGTCATCCTGGGTTGAGTGGTCTATGTGTACATCTTGTTAACTATTGGGCTATGAGCCAGCTCCTAGGAGTGCATTTTATTCCAGGCACAGAATGTATTCCAGGGCCATAGTATTGGGGCTCACCAGATTTCATTTGACCATTAATTCTGGTCATTATTGAGTTTTTGGATTTTGTTCCACATTTTCCCTTTCACTCTATCCAGGATGTCCAGATTTGATCCTTTCCTGAGTGATTGGCATTGGTAACTGGGCACCATCTAGTTCTTCTGGTCTCCAGGGCCATCGTGTCCTATGGCTGATTGCTTCCAAATGCCCTTGGTTTTTTTTTTTTTTTTTCATTCTTCTTCACTTCCAATGCTAGGAGACCGTTAGCTGCATCTTAGATGGATGCTTGAAAGGTTTTTAGACCCTAGTCGCTACTCACCAATGTAGGATATAAAGTAAAGCTTTTATGCATTTTTTTGTGCCAATTGAGTCTTGTGTCCCCTAGTACTATGGTCCTGAGATGATAGGTCTATTGGATCTCTCTCCCATAGTGTCTGGTTATCTGTGAGGGATTACTCTGTGTCTGTCTTCTATTGTTTCTGTAAGGACTGCAGGTATTTTGTATCACTGGTGTTTGTGCAAGATTAGCCTCAGCTGAATCTATCCTTGGTCTAGAGTAGGGGGTCTGTTTACTGACCCCCGTCTGATCACCTCAGGTGTTTATGTGTTTATCTGTAGCCTGGTGTTTGGTGTTAATGGCAATGAGATATTGTGGACACATTGGTTGGTATTAGCATCTGTCGCCTATCCCTTATGTGCATAATTCGGTGTCCTCCCATTTCCTAATGTTATCATGGTGGTCACATATCCTTCCCATATATCCCTCCCCCTACCCATGTCAGCATGTAGGCCCCAACTAGCCAGAAATTAATCCCTCCCCTTCCCTCCCCATCCTGGTAACCTACTAAGTGAATTCTCTTTCCCAAGAAAATGCTTCTTTTTCTTTTTACAGTAACGGGCTCACACAGTACTTGTCTTTCTGTGATTGATTTACTTCACTCAGTATAATGTCCTCCAGATTCATCCACATTGTGAGATGATTTGCGTATCCCTCATTGTTCTTTAATGTAGCATAGTATTCCATTGTATGCATGTACCCTAATTTGGTTATCCACTCATCCATTGATGGGCATTTAGGTTGTTTCCATGTCTTTGCTATAGTGAATTGTGCTGCGATGAACATAGGTGTACATATGCCTGTTCATGTGCTATCTCTCACCTCTTTAGGATATATTCCTAATAATGGAATTGCTGGGTCAAGTGGTACTTCTATTTTCAGTTTTTTAAGGAAATGCCATACCATTTGCCACAATGGTTGTACCATTTTACAATCCCACCAGCACTGCACAGGAGTTCTAATCTCTCTGCAACCTCACCAGCATTTGTTATATTCTGACCTGTTGATCTTTGCTATTATTGCTGGGGTGAGATGATATCTCATTGTTGTTTTGATTTGCATCTCTCTAATGATTAATGATTGCGAGCAATTTCTCATGTGTTTGTTGGCTGCCTGTATATCGTCTTTGGTGAAGCATCTGTTCAAATCTTCTGCCCATTTGTGAGTTGGGTTATATTTTTGTTACCATGTAACACATATTCCTCAGAAGCCACTTGGTGTATAAGAGAAAGACATGGAGTGAGATGCAGGAAATTTGCCATGGAGAGAAAGATCTAAATCAGTAAAGCATTTGTTCCGATGCAGTATTAATTTAGGATACGTGTTGACGTTTTCTATAGATTTTGGAGATAATTCCTTCATCAGATATGTCATAGGCAAATATTTTTTCCCAATCTGTAGATCCTCTTTTTACCCTTTTGACAAAATCTTTTGATGCATATAAGAATTTAATTTTTAAAAGGTCCCAGACATCTAGCTTCTCTTCTATCCCCTGTACATTCTAGGTTATGCTTGATAGTCTATTTATGCCATAAATTAGGGCTAGGAGCATAATTTTTTTAATTTAATCTAGTCAGCGTTCTGTTGCTTGTTTCCCATTAGTTGTACAGAACAAGGGTGGATGAAAGCCATTTTGCTTCTAGTTGAAGATGAGAACATCAGAACTGTCAACTGAAAAATGTCCGAGGATTAAAAAGAGATATTTTCCCTGATTCTATGTTTTAATTAAATAATCATATTATTTTCCTGATGTTTAGAGATGTTGAAAGGATTGAGATTAATTATAGTCTATTCTTCGCTATTTTGCATGAGAAATGCTGTCATATAAAAGCCATGTAAAGAGGATTATGAAACTTCCATGAGGATCTCTAAATCAAAGCATTCAGGCACTAGCCCCCTTTCAGAATTCATCAGGCGACTGTTCATGATTATATAGAAACACCTTACCCAGAACTCAAGATGAATAGATTCTATCAAAACATCTTTGCTTTGCTCTAAAAAAAAGAAAGCAATACAACACACATCTTCAAGAGACAGAGCCATCTCTACATTTTACAAATGCCACATTTAGTGAGGGGAAAAAAAGAAAAATAAATTATGTATATATATAAAATATATATGAAAGGATATAAACCAAAGAAAAATCTTATAATCCTTAATGTGACATAGACAAGACAAATTGAGGAGGAAAGACAAAGAACTCTTAATCTTGTTTGGGGATATTATATTCATTCATTTCTACAAAATGCAATTGACTCCTTAGGAAAATGAATTTTACTCAAAAGCTTAACGATCCTATTTAACACAATGAGGAAACTGCTTATTAAACCAGTCATGGTATTTCCAAAAGCACTGAGATGAATAGTGTGAAGTCTTCACTATTTCTTCATGATACTGAAGAAAAGGAAAGAGGATGCATACTATTCAGTCAGCATAGGGTCTGTTTCTTAGTATGGCTATAACTGAGCTCCATCAATTACCAAGTAACAAATATTCCTCAGGAGCCATTAGGTGTATAAGAGGAAAACATGGAGCAAGATGCAGGACATCTTCCATGGAGACAAAGATCTAAATCAGCAGAGCATTTGTTCCAATGCAATATTAATTTAGGATATTGTTCTAAACTCTTTATAAATCACATTGTCAGTTCTGTAACTTTGCCGTCTTACATTTGCAATGCAATAAAAATAACACAGAAAGAATAAAGTCAAGGTTTTCATTAAAGACAAAATCTTTGCACTTTGTTTCACTTGTACAACCATTATCTAATATATTCGAATAAAATAGACTTGGAGAAAGTGAGAGGAGGACAATTAAAGGCCTACCTCTTTTTATGGTTGACCCGAACAATGAGGACAGGCCCAGAGTGTTTCCAGGAGAACAGGGTCCATTGGCAGGGCTCAGATGTTCCTAAATTCCCTTGTTTAAATACAAACATATATTCATACACACACATCTATTTTTCTGGATGTCTTTTTGGCTGTAGACCCATGCCTGCATTTAAAAACACTGTTTCTTTGATTCTTTCACATAGACTTTCACTGAGTTCTTAACTATACCAACCATAATTAAGGTTGTGGAAGAAATTAAGATTTCTAATCAGCTGACTTTAAAATAAGGAAATTATATTGGATTACTTGGTGTGATTGCAAGAGTTTGTAAGTGGACAGAAGAGTCAGAGCTGGAGACATGGCATCACGAGAAAAACAACCTCACCTTTGCTGATTTTCAGGATGGAATGTCACCATGAGCTAAGGAATACAGGTTGCCTCTAGATGCCAGGAAAGGCAAGAAAATATTCTTTCCCATAGTTTCCAAAAAGATTGCAGCCTCCTTGATGTATTGATTTCACCCCAGGGAGACCCATTTTGGGCTTCTAACCTTTAGAATTCAGATATAATAAATTTATATTCTCTTAACCTACTAAGCTTGTGGTACTTTGTTGCAGCAACAATAGGAAAGACAACTCGAGGAGGAAAAAAAGCAAATGAAAATGTAACACAAGGAATAGATGAGCAAAGGAACACACACCAAAAGAAAACAAAAAATGGATGTGGTCACAGGAAGTCATTGCAAACACACACACACACACACACACACATACACACAGAGACAACAAGCTCCCACCCAAAAAACCCCACAAAACAATTAGAAGGATGAAAAGGAATCGAAAGGGCAGCATAGTAAAAGGACAAAGACAGGAACCCAAGATTTCTCTCTCCCTAGCAAACAGCTGGGAGCTCTGGTAGCATAGTGGCTAAGGCACTTGACTGCTAACCAGAAGCCTGGCGGTTCAAACCTACCAGCCACTCCTCGGAAGGAAGATGCGGCAATCTACTGCTGTAGTGATACTGCCTCGGAAACCCAAGGAGGGGTCACTATGAGTCAGGTACAATTTGACGGCACATAACAGCAACAAGCAAATAACTATCGGTGTTTCAAAGTAGAAAATACGTTCTTTTTCTAGCTCTGCAGGTCTGAAGTTTCAAAACTTCACATAAAACTAAGCATGAAATTCAAAAAAGCAAATGAGAATAACGTGTTTCCACTTCAAGAAGAAAACAAAAGGGACATCTCATCATTTCAAAATAATGTCATCTTCCAAATTTTAGGGAGATAGGCAAGTTTGCTTAGGTCCCTTTATTTCTCTTACTTCAAGCTTATTTGTTAGAATTTTCAATTTTCTGATCGTTTGCCCAGAAAAATAGAGTGCTGCCAGTGGGACCATTGTCAAGTAAGCACAGTCATAGGGCGCAGCTCTAAAGCCTTCTGACGCCGGTGAGGAGCTACACAAATTCGATTTGCAAACACCCTTTTATCTGTTTGCAATTGCAACTGAAAATTTCAGTCAGCTACTTAAAAGCAGCCCCTTTGAATGGAACATGTCTTACAATAGAGCTAGTTTTAAATGGACAGTTGTATACCTTAGAGCTATCACCAGCCTTTAGCCTTATAGATGGCATATATGGAATTAATGGCAAGCATATATTGAGGATATTTAACAATGGAGTTCTTGAGCACCTATTCTGTGGCAAAGATATAACATCTACTAAATCCAAATGGAGTAATATAAACCAGGTCCTGGTCTTAAGGCATTTAAAATTTTATCCCTTTACCCACAAAAAATGTATAAAACATACATTTTTTTTAAAAAAATTATTTTATAAGGCTGCAAGCTGGAAATGAGTTGAAAAGGAAGAAATAGTAATGCTTTGTTTCTTACCATTTAGAAAAGTTATATGAAATGTTGATTGTTCAATGTGATATAATCTCTGACCCCTAAAATTTTACTCTGCAAAAATACGGAAAAATATGTTCTATGTAATACCTGAGTAAACCAAACTCAAAAACCAAAAACTCACTGCCATGGAGTTGATTCTGACTCATAGAGACCCCTCCTTGGGTTTCTGAGGCAGTATCACTATGGAAGTAGATTGCCCCATCTTCCTTCCGAGGAGTGGCTGGTGGGTTTGAACCGCCAGACTTCTAGTTAGCAGTGAAATGCCTTAGGCACTACACCACCAGAGCTCCTAATACCCAAGTGTAACCCTTAAAAGCATAAGTTTTGGTCACTGACAGTGAAATTCAAATTCTGATTATCACCAGAGATGTGATTCATAGCCAGTTACTCAACCTCCAGAAAGCTCAGGTCCTTCAGTGAAATGGCTGTCTTTCGGTACTTGTTTCAGAGGATCATTGTGAGTATTGCATGAGATAATGTAAAGCAGTTAGTATGAGCTTTTTGCATATTAAAAAAAAAAAAAAAAAAAAAAACATTGCTTTCAAGTCTAGTCTGACTCATAGCAATCCTAAAAGGCAGAGCAGAACTGCCCCATAGAGTTTCCAACGCTGTGACCCCTTATGGAAGTAGACCACCACATCTTTCCTGCAATTGGTAGCTGATGGGTTCGAACTGCTTACCTTTTTGTTAGAAGATGGGTGCTTTTACACCTGCACCACCAAAGCTTCATGTTTTTGCATATTAAGGCCCAGTGATATTTTATGGTGTGAGTGATAATTATTTTCACTTATAAATGCAAGCTTCTAACATAAACACTTATAGAGTAAGATTAGTTTGAATATCATTTTAATTTTAGATATATTTACTGCATCTAAGAAGGAAGACTGACCGTATTTGAAGTAAGTAAAAAGTGAAATGATTTAAAATAAATTTCCCTATGTCAAATATTTTAAATATGTCTACTTTTAGATGATACTAACCAGTCTGAAAATTCTGATTTGAGGTTAATTTATACTAACCAAAGTTGTTATTCTAGACAACAACATTTTCCCAAAGTAAGACCCTTCTTTAAAAGAGAGTTAATAAAATAAGATAGCTTATTTGAAAGTCCAATGTCTATTAAGTAGCACTTTAAAACATACCCCATGAAATAACTTTCAATATTCAAAAGGCATCTCAGAAACATAAAATGTTCAGTGTTGGATAGATTTATTGTATTTAACCTGTTAAAATTTATATTCACATTGTTTTGAAAATAAGGACAGGAACCACACCTTTAATGTATTAATTCCCAAATCTTAACATATCCTGAGATGAAATCCTTGCTTTATTAGTCTTTGTTGAACATATAAGTAAATTGATTTCCATAATGCAAATTCGTATTTAACAGAATATTCTAACTGGATAATGGCTACACCAATCTGACTTTCAGGCTAGATTTATACTATCAGATAGGAGTCTAGTTCTTTGAAATGATGTGATTACCTGTGAAATATATAACATTATTGTCAGTCAGTCGCAGGGATCCAGGTGAGGAGAGGTACCTCAGGCATGCCCAAAGCAGCAGGGCAGGAGAGCGGGAGAAAGGGGATTAAAGGAAATTCAGGCACACCCAAAGCAGCAGGGTGGGAGAGTGGGAGAAAGGACATTAAAAGCCAGGAATCCGGACAGAGGAGCAGTTAGCCACAAGGATCCAGGTGAGGAGAGGGAACTCAGGCATGCCCAAAGCAGCAGGGTGGAAGAGTGGGAGAAAGGGATTAAAAGGCCCAGGAATCTGGACAGAGGAGGAGTCAGCCACAGGGACCCAGGTAAGGGCGGTGCAAGAGGTTTCCAAGAGGGAGACAAACTTGTGTGTTGGTTTGTCTTACCGTGGTGACGTGTTGATGAGAGTTTTGAGGCTGAGCCACTGGTGTTTCAAACCCAGTGGGATGCACATGGTACACAGGTATCAGCCCAGCTTACAGACTGA
>NW_006922438.1:401295-408132 GCF_000298275.1 Orycteropus afer afer
AACTGGTTCATTGCAAACACATTTTTTCAACAACACAATGGGCTCAAGTATAGCAGGGATCGTGGCGCTGGTGCGGGATCGGATAGTGTTTCGTTCTGCTGTGCATGGGGTTGCTATGAGTTGGAAATGACTCTACAGAACTTAACAACAACAACAATTTGGGGAAGATAATTGCTTTAATGCTTCAGATGAAGGTACATACATGTCTATAGTAAATACCATGTTGTTTTTGTTGCTGAAAGTGAGGATGACTTGAGGCAGTTACTGATGAAGGTTGCTTCATCACTTACTACTGCTTCCATTAACATTGATTGTAGAACCAAGCAATGTGAATTCTTTGACAACCTCAATCTTCTCTCCATTTATTGTGATGCAGCTCATTGATCCAGTTGTGAGGATTTTTGTTTTCTTTATATTGAGACGTAATTCATACTGCAGACTGTATTCTTCAACCTTCATCAGTAAGTGCCTCAAGTCACCCTCACTTTCAGCAAGCAAAGTTGTATCATCTACGTATCTCAGGTTGTTAATGATTCTTCCTCCAATCTAGATGCCACGTTTTTCTTCATATAGTTCAGCTTCTCAGATTATTTATTCAGCATATATATTGAATAAGTGTGGGGAATGGATACAACCCTGATGCACTCCCTTCCTGATTTTAAGCCATGCAGTGTCCCCTTGTACCGTTCAAATGACAGCCTCCTGGTCAAAGTACAGTTTCCCCATGAGTAAAATCAAGTGTTCGTGAATTCCCATTCTTCTCAATGTTATCCATAATTTGTCATGATCCACACAATCAAATGCCTTTGCATAGTCAATAAAACACAAGTAAACATCTTTCTGGTATTCTTTGCCTTGAGCCAAGATCCATGTGACAACAGCTATAATATTCCCTTGTTCCATGTCCTTTTCTGAATCCAGCTTGCATCTCTGGAAGTTCTCTGTCAATATAATGGTGCAACCATTTTTGAATTATCTTCAGTAAGATCTTACTTGCGTGCAATATTAATGATATTGTTCTATAATTTCCACAATCTGTGAGATCACCTTTCTTTGGAATGGGTACAAATATGGATCTCTTCCAGTCAGTTGGCCAGGTAGCTGTCTTCCAAATCTCTTGGCATAACCGAGTGAGTGCATCCAATGGGACGTCCATTTGTTGAAATATCGCAATTGGTATTCCGTCAATTCCCAGAGCACTGTTCTTCGCCAATTCTTTCATTGCAGCTTCAACTTCCTCCTTCAGTACCATTTGTTCTAGATCATATGCCACCTCCTGAAATGGATGAAGATCGACCAGTTTTTTTGGTACAGTGACTGTGTATTCCTGCCATCTTCTCTTGATGTTTCCTGCATCATTCAGTATTTTGCCCATAGAATCTCTCAATATTGCAACTCAAGGCTTAAATTTTTTCTTCAATTCTTTCAGCTTGAGAAATGCTAAGAGTGTTCTTCCCTTTTGGTTTTCTAATTCCAGGTCTTTGCACATTTCATTATAGTAATTGGTTTTGTCTGCTTGAGCTGCTCTTTGAAATCTTCTGTTCAGCTCCTTTATCTTGTCATTTCTTCCATTGGCTTTAGCTACTCTCCACTCAAGGGCAAATTTCAGAGTCTCTTCTGTCATCCATTTTGGTCTTCTCTTCTTTTCTCGTCTTTTTAGTGATCTCTTGCTTTCTTCATGGATAATGTTCTTGATATCCTCCCACAATTGTTCTGGGTTTTGGTTGTTGGTGTTCAATGCATCTAATCTATTCTTTAGATGATCTCTAAATTCCAGAGGGATATATTCAAGATTATATTTTGGCTCTCTTGTTAGGTGATGGCACCTAACAACAATGAATCCATAAACTTCTGAGGATATACAGCGTGGTAGGCTGGAAAAGAGCCACCTATCCCCACTGACCCCTGAAATACATCTACCCCTTCATCTCTGGAACCTGTAAATGTGTTACCATATATAGCCAAAAAAAAAAGGATCTTTGTAAATTTGATTAAATCAAGAATTTTGAGATTGGGAGATTATCATGGACTTTCTGAGTGTGCCCTAAATGCAATCACATACTTTCTTGTAAGAGAAAAGCAGAGGGAAATTTTGCAGAGTCAAAAGAATAGAAGGCAATGTGTAAGGAAGGCAGAGCCAGAAGTGATACAGCCATTAAATGCTGGAAGAGACAGTGAATGGACTTTCCCCACGGGAGGAAGCACTGTCCTGCTGACACTTTGATTGCAGACCAATGTAGCCAGTTTTGGAATTCTGGCCTCCAGAACTGTGAGACAAGAACTTTTTTGTTGTTTGAAGCTGCCAAATTTATGATAATTTGTTATAGGAACTATAGGTAACAGACACACACAGAATTCAGGTGAAATTTATTGCTATATTTAAAATAATAAATTAACAATTAGGAACAGTATCAAAACTTTTATAATTATTAATGGTTTTTAAATTATTTTTTTAATTATTCAAGAACACTATAAAAATTTAGAAATGGGGTCATTTACAAACAATGAAGCCACTTGTTTTACTACTGGTTTTCTTATTAGAAAACTAAATTTTAAAGCTCCTTACATTGTTATTTCCTCATTGTTTTCTTGCTTAGGAGAGAATGACATAAAATCAATGATGTGTTGTGTTTGTTTTAGTTGCCAAAAGCCTAATGTGAGGGAATAAAATCTACCTAGCATGAAGTTGGTCCTTTCAAATATAAGGAGTTTTTATTTTTAAACCGTGCTACGTGCCTATGAAAAGAAAATATGCTTTATAGGAAGAAACAATGGGATTTTGGTTTCTAAGTAGTTGATAAATATAAAAATAGTCAATACAGAATGAAAAAGTGCTTTATTGAAACAAACATATAGAAAAGGATATTTTAATAAATTAATAATTATTAAGAAAACTAACCATTGTATGAGAAGGTGAGCTCTTCACTCTTATTAACGGCTGAAATTTAATAAATTCAATTGAGTTAATTCAAATCAGGTCTTTACTTTTAAACAGCTTTCACAAGAAGATTAAAAAAAAAAGAAGAAAAAAAAGCACTCTTGTGGTTGTTTGCCATTGAGTCGGTCCCGACTCATAACGACCCCTCCTTGGATTTCCGAAGCAGTATCATTGTGGAAGTAGATTGCCCAATCTTCCTTCCGAGGAGTGGCTGGTGGATTTTGAACTGCCAGCCTTCAAGTGCCTTAGGTACTATGCTAACAGAGCTCCTAAAGCACTCTAAATACACTTAATGTTTCATTACGTTTTATTACATATTAAATAGAACTTACTAGCACAACAGAAATACATATATCAGTAATGAGTATAATAATAGGAAACAGAATTTTAAAAATATATTTTGAACATCAGTACTTCCTTGTAGATTTTTTATTTTTTTATTTTTTATTATGATTTGGGTGAAAGTTTACAGAGCAAATTCATTTTCCATACAGCAGCTCACATACACTTTGTTTTATGATTTTGACTGCAATTTCCCACAATGCAACAGCTCCCCACTCACTTGCTGCTGATAGCTACCTCTTCCCTGTGTCCTTTCCTCCCATGCACTCCTGCCCCCTGTGCTGACTCCCACAGCCCTTCTATTCTGCCATGATTGTTCTTTGCAAGGAATGTATCTATCTACCTAATGTAAATGGTCAGCTCATGTGCCTATCTTTTGTTTGGCTGGAAGCCACAGGAGTGGGTTCAATTCCAGATCTGAAGGGCAGCTGGGGGCCATAGTCTCAGGGGTTCCATCAGGCTCTATCAGACCAGCAAACCTGGTCTTTTTTTTTTGTTCCACATTGTTCTCCCACTCTATCCAGGATCTCCTACATAGATCCCTCTCTGAATGGTTGACAGTGATAGCCAGGTGCCATCTAGTTCTTCTGTTCTTATAGTCATATAGGCTGAGGATTGCATTGTGTACCAGTCACTTGGAATAACTGTTTCCATAAATTTTTCTTTTTATTCATTCTTTTTTGCTCTAGGTGAAGACAGACCCATCCTTGCATCTAGATGGGCACTTGCAAGCTTTTAGGATCCCAGTCACTACTTGCCAAAGCAGGAACTGGAACAATGTTTTTGTGTAGTATATTATGCCAATTGAGCTTGATGTCCCCTGTGGCCATTGTCCTGAGCCCACAGGTCCAACTACTTGTTCCCCCTGGGTAGCTGGCTGTGCCCAAGAAGTGACTTCAACCTTGTCCCTTGTCAGCTCTACTACATACCTGGGAATTCTTATAGAACATACAAGTACACTTGTAGAAACATTGTCTGCCAACTCTATACATGGTCTTGGACACACTCCTCCCTGCACAGACAAGCCTAATAGTTCAGCCTGTCTACCCTTCTATCTACCCATATATCAATGTTTTCCTTCATTGACAACACAGTACTACATGTGCAAAAGGGTTCATCATTGTTATCTGTGCCTCCTATGCAACTTTCTATGGCTTCCTCTTCTTCAGTGCCACCATGTTGATCACTCATATTTGGTACATTACCCATCCCTTCACCCAAATCAATACTTGTTTCCCCATATCTAGTATTTATTCCCTAGTGTTCACTCCCCTCCACTTCCCATTCCTTCTATATTTAAACCTTCCCTTGACTTTTTACACTATCAGACTAATACAATATTTATCCTTCTGTGATTGACTTATTTCACTCAGCATAATGTCCTCCAAGTTCATCCACATTATGTGATGTTTTGCAGATTCTACATTATTCTTTGGGATCGCATGGTATTCCATTGTGTATATGTACCATAGTTTCATTACTCATTCTTCTGTTGATGGGCACCAAGGTTGTTTCTGTCTTTTTGCTATTGTAAATAGTGCTGTGATGAACATGGGTATGCATGTATCTGTTCTTGTCCTGGCTCTCACTTCTTTAGGACATATATGTAGTAATGGAATGGTTGGGTCAGATGATATTTCTAATTCCAACTTTTTAAGGTATCACCATACTTCTTTCCACACTGGTTGTGCTTTTGATCTTGTATCCTGCCACTATGCTAAATTTTTCAATTAGTTCCAATAGTTGTTTTTTTTTTTTTGTTTTTGTTTACTGAATCTCTTAGTTTCTCTATATATGAGGTGGTTAAAGTTGTGTGTCAACTTGGCTGTGCCTGGTTGAGTGGCTGGGCAGCTGGTGTAGTATTCCCCATGGTGAGATTGGTAATTAACTCCATGGTGGGATCTGGGATCTATTGGAGTAGCTGCATATCTGCTTTAGGTATGTGGTCTTCTTCCCATATATAAGAAACAGCTTTGGGAATGGTCTCTAGTTTATGTCATGCTTGAACCCTGCATGTAGCCATGTCATTGTTTAGCAGCCTGCCATCCTCTGCTGATCTTGGGAATTTTAATGGAGTTGAATTAATGGCCTGCCATGTGGTTGGTTAATATCAGGACTGTGCCTTATTACTTGTCAACCTTGGGCTTGTCAGCCTCAGCAGCCAGAAGCTGTCTGAGTGAAGAAAAGCCTCTAGCTTCAGTGGGCCAGGAGCAGGAGGCAGAGCTGAATCTCAAGGTTGCGAGACTTTCACCCAGCCCCTAGAGCCTGGCACTTTGATCCTGGACTTAAAGCCTCCAAACTGTAAGAGAATAAACTGTTAAAGCCATCCCATTTGTGGTATATTCTTGTTAGAGTGGCACTAGGTAATCAGAACAGTGTAGGATCATATCATTAGCAAATAGGGATAGTTTGATTTCTTCCTTACCAATTTGGATGTCTTTTATTTCCCTTTCTTGCCTTATTGCCCTGGCTATGACTTCTAATACAATGCTGAATAGAGGTAATGATAGAGGGCATCCTTGTCTGGTTCCTATTTGCAAGGGGAATGGTTTCAATCTCTCTATATCGAGAATAATGTTGGCTGTTGGTTTTGCATGTTGTTATTGTTATGTGCCATCGTGTTGGACCCGCCTCATAGTGACCTCTCCTTGGGTTTCCACAGCAGTATCACTACAGAAGTAGATTGCCCCATCTTCCTTCCGAGGAGTGGCTGGTGGGATTGAACCACCAGCTTTCTGGTTAGCAATCAAGTGCCTTGGGCACTACTTTTGCATTGATGCCCTTTATTATGTTGAGGAATGTCCCTTCTATTCCTATTTTGCTGGGAGTTTTGATCAGGAATGGGTGTTGGATTTTATCAAATGCATTTTCTGCATCAATTGATATGATCATGTCAGTCTTCTCCTTTGTTTTATTTATGTGGTGGATGATGTTGATTGTTTTTCTAATGTTGAACCATCCTTGCATATCTGATATGAAGCCTACTTGGTCATAATGCATGATTTTCTTGATATGTTGTTGGAGTCTATTGGTTAGGATTTTGTTGAAGATTTTTGCATCTATGTTCATGAGGGATATTGGTCTGTAGTTTTCCTTTTGAGTGAGTTTTCCTTTGCCTGGTTTTGCTATCAAGGTTATTCTCGCTTCATAAAATGAATTTGGGAGAATTCCATCCTTTTCTATGTTGTGGAGTAGTTTGAGTAGGATTGGTGTCATTTCTTCTTTGAATGTTTGGTAAAATTCTCCAGTGAAACCATCTGGGCCAGGACATTTTTGTTGGTAATTTTTTTGTGACCTGTTCAATTTCTTCTTTTGTTATGGATCTGTTCAACTTTCCCACTTCAGTCTGTGTTAATTTAGGTAAGTCCTTCCAGATTTTCAGATTTTTTGGAGTACAGTTCTTCATAGTATTCAAATTTTCCTTTTAATTTCTATTGGTTTGGTTGTGATGTCACCCCTTTTGTTTCTTATTCCTGTTATTTGTATTCTCTCCCTCTTTTCCTTTGTTAAAATTGCCAGGGGTTTGTCAATTTTATTAATCTTTTCAAAAATAACAA